>NC_051177.1:212933970-213109228 GCF_013339695.2 Rhipicephalus sanguineus | reverse complement strand
CCTTCCAGAGATGAAACTGTCGAACATAATTCGACAAATCTAAATTTCGCACGCCATGACAGCACGTTCCTTTGGAAAAACAGCACAACTAAGCAGCGCTTCCACGGACCAACACCACAGAACACTTCCACTACAGTGTACTTCCACGCTTCCTTCCACCACTCGGCAGCTAGCCCTCGTGCCCTCGTCACCCTCGTCACATGTGGTGTACGAAACTAGCATCGCTGTGTTTCTTAATTTTCATTATCGAGCTTCTTTCTTTCATTAAATGTTGCGGAATTGGCAGGAATAATTCTTTTCAGTTTATTTTATGTGTAATCTTTATGTGCTTCATTTGCTTGAGCGTGTGAGATACGAAACTGATGTGACGGCTGTCGAGTAGTTTGGGGAGCGAGCATTGGAGAGTGTGTGGCGGGCGTTTGTGTCGGCAGCATGTAGGCAAGTGGTAGCTCTCGGCTGTGCTCGATTTTTTCTTTGTCGTATGGTAATCGCTGCAGTGTGCTGCACACAAGCCGATCGAGCAGGCTCTCAGTGAGACACGGCAATATTAACACCCCGACGTCAATCGGGCCCGCTACGCCTGCGGGTATCCGCGATGGACGAAAAAAAGATATTGACAACAGCTGATCACAACAGTGCAGCTGATGCTAAAACAAGCATACGTTTGAGTGCACTGCGTTGTGCGTTTGCGCAACGGAATCATCGACGATAATACACGATTTTAAAAAAATACATATCAGGTCAGGTAAGACTGTTTATATTATTGTAATGAAGTTAAAACAACGCGAAGAGGAGGATGACGTCTAACAAGAAAATATAATTCATTCGCAAGCCATGAGACGCTATTTCTCATTCTCTCATCGTCCTATCATCTGTGTTCATAACGGCCCCTTACAATACTAGGCCAGTGATCAGGTACCCTTCTGTCCCAGGTGAAAATGTGTAACTGGAATCCAACTGGTTTCAAATGGTGTTAACTGGGATCAAATGGTCCCAGTTGCGGGCCAACTGGCCCCACTTGGAAACCAACTGGTCCCAGTTGATTCCAGTTGCAACTGGTTCCAGTTAGCAGCTGGTCCCAGTTACAACTCAACTGGTTCCAGTTGATTCCAATTGCAACTGTTCCAGTTAGCAGCTGGTCCCAGTTACAACTCAACTGGCCACCAACGGGAACCATGACCAGTTGAACTGGAGGCAGCTGGTCCCATTGGAAACCATATCCAGTTATATTGGAAGCAAATGGTCCCAATTGTACGCTACTAACGTTGGGGTTAAACATAATGGGGTTAAAACAACGCTAGTAGCGTTGTTTTAACCCCATTACAATAATATAAACAGTCTTATCTGACCTTATATATTTTTTTAAATCGCGTATTATTGTCGATTATTCCGCTGCGCAAATGCGCAACACGGTGCACTCAAACGTACGCTTGCTTCAGCATCAGAACTGCAGTGATCAGCTTTTGTCAATCTTTTTACGTCCATCGCGAGTACCCCCAGCGAAGCGGGCCCGATTGACATCGGGTGTTAATATTGCCGTTGTCTCACTGAGAGCATGCCTGCTCGATTGGCTTGTGTGCAGCACAGCGATTACTTCCGTACGTACGACAAAGAAAAATCGAGCAGCCGAGAGCTACCACTTGCGAGACTGCCGCCGACATGCTGCAGCCCTGCAGCGGCTACGATGCTGCCGACACAAACGCACGCCACACTCTCTCTCCTCTCTCCCCAACTGCCTCGACAGCCGTCACATCAGTTTCGTATCTCATACGTTCAAACAAATGAAGCAGTAAAGTAATGAACATAAAGACTGCACATAAAATAACCTGAAAAGAATTATTTCATGCCAATTCCGCACTTATTTAAGGAAGAAAGAAGCTCGATAATAAAGGCAGAAAACTTAGAAACACAGCCATACTAGTTTCGTACGCACATGTGTACGAGGGCTAGCTGCCGAGTGGTGGAAGTGTTCTGTGGTGGTGGTCCGTGGAAGCGGTGCTTAGTTGTGTTGTTTTCAAAAGGAACGTGCAGTCATGGCGTGCGTAATTTAGGTTTGTCGAATTTGTGTTCGACAGTTTCAGCTCTGGAAGTCTTTATGGGTGAACGCCGGACAAGTGTTTTTTTTTTTTCCTGTGACAACACGGATATGTGGATCCATTGTGTGCGGAATGCTGTGCAAGCCTGCGCCTTGTCGGCGATGCAGCCGTTCGAAGGTAACTATATATCACTTATGCTTCGAGTGCTAGTTGTTTCAATATCCTAGAGAACATCTAGATATAATGCAATGCAAAGTGTTTTGAGTGTTCAGACGATGGAACGCCGCATGGTAAACAAGTTCTTTCGGCACTGCTCTGTAATATGTTTGCTTAGGGGTTTGTGCGGAGTGCATGCTAATTTTCTGCCATTTGTTTTGGAGCCTCACAGAAAACGAGTGCCGTGCAATAGTATTTTGAACGGCATGCTAAATAACTATAAAGTATACTCGTGCAAATTTGTAGCTCCGTCCGCGACTTTTAAAGAAAGCGCAAAGGGGCCCGTATTTTGCACTGCAAATGGATATTCCCGAACCTGTTGCATCTGTAGGTACCTACATTCGAGTGGAAACAAAGATGCTTTCGATCGCCTTACTGCCCGTAGTTCTTATGTTTTTGCCGCTGAGGTAAGCGACTTAGAAAAATCGGATTACATCCGACATGATCTCTGGAATAGTGTTCGTAGTGTGAATTTTTTAGAAGGCTGGTCTGCCGTGTATATTAAATTGATATGGCTATTCTGAGACATGCATGTAACATATATCTTACCTCTTATTTTGCAGCAACGCTCTCCCATTGGTCACGGATACGTGAATCTCACGGAAGAAATTCCGGATTGCCACCAAACACTAAAAAATTTGAGTGCTGTGTAATGTTTGTAAAATAAACATTTGATGGAGTATCCAAGGTTTTTTTTTTTTATCTTGCACTGGAGCCCCATGAATAAATAGCACATCAGGTTTTAATTTTTAATGGGACCAGCTTCAGACAGTAGTTCCTAATGGGACACCATTTGTAACGGCCGGGCAACTGGCTCTTATTGAGATCTCAGTAAGAGCCACTGGCCCCCGCTGGGACCCACTGCCAACTGGTCCCAGTTGCAACTGGAATAACTGGGACCAGATCAAGTGGTTTATGCCAGGATTCCCAGTGGGGCCCAGTTGGGGTGCCAACTGGGACCAGGTCAAAGTGGTTTATGGTCAAATTCCCAGTTGGGACCAGTTGCCAGTGGGTCCCAGTTGGGAATTCGGTCCTAGGGGTCCCAACTGGGACTTTGACCATAAACCAGTTGAACTGGTCCCAGTTGGGGCCAGTTGTTTCCAGTTGCATATTTTCACCTGGGGTGAGTAAGACGCAAAAAACTCTTGGATAAAAACCCATTCCGCTCAAAATCGTACAACCAGAGTAACTGGTCCACACTTCGATGTTAGCGTACAATTGGGACCATTGCTTCCAATATAACTGGATATGGTTTCCAACTGGGAGAGCAGTAGGCTGTGTGCGGTTATTTGCACAGCTGGGAAAAAAACATGGCTGATCCCTCCGTCATAGGAATCGGTATAACACGAAAGTTAAAACGTGTCTTCACAGAAGTAGTGCTTATTGTGTAGTGACACGGCCGCTACATAAAAAAAACAGGTCGTGGTAGTGATATATGAGAGCTTGTACAATGTCTATTCGTGTTTGGCAGCTATAGCACCATTTGACGTGGATGGACCCATGTTGACAGCATGTCTCTATCGCGACGACTAACGCCCATGATCATTATTAAACCGTTGTGGTAGCTGACGATGTGAACATATGTTTGGACACAACGAATAGTGAATCCCGCGTAAGGATGATATCAACAAGCTCATAACCAACACTGGTACCCAGTATGCGCTTCTTCAAAGCGTCGTCAATTAAGGAGAGAAACGGCACGGTGTGCGCTTTCTAGCAATGGGTAGCCGACGCCTGTGCTCATGCATACATACCACACACTGCGCTTCAGCAACACGGGAGGTAGAGGTTCGTAGCCTGAGCCGCAAACGCGTGCGTTCCGCTGGCCTCTGTCTCGCAGGCGCGGCTCCCGCTCCACCAAGGCACGACATTCGCCCGTCGAAATCGCGTCCTTTCTGCAACGCATACTGCAGCAGTTTTGTTAGTCAGTGCTCTCACAACTGAAGCAGTCGGCCGCGGAGAAATCCCGTTGCTGCACGTGGAAGCTGCACTACTCCGATGAGCCGACGCACGCTAACACGAAGCCAAAGGCAAAGAACGTAACTGCGTTTTTTCCTTCAAATTAAATTTCTTCTTGAACAACTAATTATAAACTATACTGATGCGACAGAACTATAGAAGTGACCCTGCGTTTTAATGTCAGCCTTCGCAGATTGCTTTTGCATTCACGTGAGAAATATTACTTAATTGTAGTCGACTGGCGCACTCGGTGTACGAATGCGTACCAAGCTCCTTACATAGAATCACAATGCACGGCGCTATCATATGAAGCCAAGGAACAACAATAATTTTTCTTAATTCGCATATTCGCAATGACCATAGACTGTCGCGCCGCCAAGCGGAATTCAGGAGCGTCCTCTCGAGGAGGTTTAGTAGACGACAAAATGGCAGCACTACGTAGTCGTTCGGCTGTGCTAGCCTCAGTGTTAACGCGTTGGGAAGAAACGAACACTAGGACTTTGCATGTTCCCTGCATCAGTGAACAAACCGGGCCCTCCGTGACACGAGAAATCTGGTTCGTTCTGGCGAGACGCGAAGTTTTCGTAAAAATATGTGGCAACTCGCGCTTTCAATGCTAGCCCACAACGTACACATACTATCAGCTTCGGGAGGCTTTCTGTAGCCACGTAGGTTAGCTAAATGTTATCGTCTGACATTTTCAGTTGAAGCTCACCCTGCTTTACTTGCACATAGCATTCGTCAGTGTTTCTTGTAGTGCGTGAATCCATAACATTGTACGTACGGAGGTCGCGCGGGCTCGCGATGTGCTCTTCAATAACATCTCAAGTCGGTGATACAATAAAATAGGGTCTCTATGTTTTGTCAGGAAAGCGCTGTTATGAATCGTGCGAGCGACGTTTCAATCATTCGAAGACGCGTCTGCTCCCCCACGCCTTTCGTGGAGCGAACGTTTTCAACGCCGTCCTTCACCAGTGTGTTGGTTTCATAGCCAGCGCTACACCAGCGCTGCGCCGCTTGTTTTTGTACGTTTGTTGATAGGTGGCAGCACACTGCAAGAGATTTGCTTGTTGACCGGTTTGAGAGTAAAATTTTATTTTATTTATTTATTTATAGGATACTGCAGGCCCATTGAGTGGCCCAAGCAGGAGTGGTTACAATATTACATTCAACTGAACATTATACATTGTACACAGATCCGTGCAACAACAACAAAAAGGCAAAACAATCGCCATGCATTGCAATACACACAACAAAGGTAGAATGTATATACACGCATACAGTAATCATAAAATATAGTAGGTAAGGTGACATACAGTAAATACAGCAGATATGGTTACATCAAAACAAAACGACATACGTCTATTTAATCATTTGCTCTATTAGTTCGGCACTATGTAACCATGTCAATGGAAGGGCATTCCACTCGTTTATCGTACGAGGGAAAAATGAAAATTTAAACGCATTGGTTCTGGTGCTGTAGGGCGTAAGACACTCGGCATGACGATGCCTCGTTTCTCGGGTTAAGAGGGGTGATATGTATTCATCTGGATTTAAAGCTATTTTCTGTTTTTTAGCTGAAAAAGAAATTTCAGTCTCTGTATCTTACGTCGTAGCTGCAATGTTGGGATACCGTGTTCACACATTAAAAGTGTTGGAGAGTCAGTTTTCAGATACTTTGAATAAATAAACCGTATAGCTTTTCGTTGAATTCCTTTCGAGAGCATCGATGTTTGTTTAGTATGTGGGTCCCAAACAATAGCGGCGTATTCAAGCTTCGGTCGAATTAGTGATAAGTATGCTAATTGTTTTGCCTCAGCTGGTGCTTGTTTTAATTTATGTCTGAGTAAGCAGAGTTTTCGGAAGGAGGACGCACATATGTTTGATATGTGTGAATTCCATTTTAGCGTGTTTGTTATAGTGACACCGAGATATTTGTAGTTTGTAACTTCAACAAGCGGAATTGATGCAAGCGAGTACGGAAAGGAAAGACAATGGCTCTTTCTGGTTATTTTCATGAAAACAGTTTTCTGGGCATTGAGAACCATGTCCCATTTTTCGCACCATTTATGAATTTTCTGTAAATTATAATTAAGGAGTACTTGATCCTCAGAACATTTCACCTCATTAAACAGCACGCAATCATCAGCAAAAAGTCTGATACAAACCGGCTCACTAATTACATCAACGATATCATTTATGTACATAGAAAACAACAATGGCCCAAGGACACTTCCTTGTGGCACACCAGAAGTCACTGGTAGCTGTCTTGAGCAATGGCCATCAATACACACGAATTGCACTCTGTCGCTTAAGTATGCTGCAACCCAAGAAATAATAAAACCTGGTAAGCCTAGTGCCTGAAGCTTTAAGATTAGTTAGAATGACATACAAGGTCAAAAGCCTTCTTAAAATCCAGGAAAATAACATCGACCTGACCTGATTTGTCTAGAACCGAGGCTAAGCGATGTACGATTGTTGTCAACTGGGTGACTGTAGAGAGCCCCTTTCTAAACCATGTTGAAACGGAGTTAATTTACTATTGTCAGCTAAAAACTTGTTTATGTAATTCGCGATGACGTGCTCCAGCATTTTGCAACATGATGACGTCAATGAGATCGGTCGATAGTTTGTTAATAGCATGCTGTCTCCTTTCTTTAAGACGGGAACGATTCGTGCTGTTTTCCAATCAACAGGAATGCCAGCTGATGACAAGGAAGCACGGAAAATAACAACAAGATATTTCGAAAGCACTTCGGCATAGCGACGAAGAAAGGGGTTTGGTATATTATCAGGGCCAGGCGATGATTTCGTCTTTAAATTCAGTAACATAGAAACAACACCAGCTTCTGAAATTAGGGTGGAATTTTCATGCAGGCTATTACGGCTCTGACGTAACGGCTCAGTTTGATTAGAAAAAAACACTGTGGAAGTATTCATTGAACCTTTCAGCTATACTGCGCTTATCATCGATAGTCACGCCATCGCACATAATTCGATCAACTGCCTTTTTCTGTGTGGAAAGGTATCGCCAAAACTTCTCGGGGGAGTTTTTGATGAAATTAGGCAATGTATAACTGAAGTAATGTTGCTTTGCATTATAGACTGCCTCATTCAACCTCGCTAGTGCCATTTTCACTGTATTGTTGTTTGATTTAGCCCGTTTTAGTCTTTTAAATTTTCGTTTGAGGTGCAATATATCCCTTGTTATCCAAGGATTATTTTTCCGCGTTTTTTTAATTCTGTCCGGAACGAAATTTTCAAGACAGTACGTGCATAAGGTCTTAAATGACTTCCAGAGTACCTCAACATCATGTCCTTGAAAATTGTCCACGTTATGAAGTAGATAATCCATAATACTTTCATCACAAGCCCGAGAGAAGTCTTTAATCAAAACTGGAGTGCTAATTGTTTTTTGTACCTCGAGAGAACACGTAAGACACACCATATGGTGGTCAGAGATACCTTCTTCAACGGATGTATTGTAATTTTCAATTGAACGGCTAATAAAGATAAGATCTAGTAGTGAAGAAGAATTATTTTGAACGCGAGTTGGTTCATTTACAACCTGGTGAACGTCAGCACTCAGCATAATGTCGGCCACGTAATCAACGTGCCCACGTGGGTTACTATTCGAGTATGGGCGATTCCAATCAACGTTTGGAAGATTAAAATCCCCAGTTATAATGACTTTGTCATCATGAAAGCGCGCTACATGATCACACAGATGATTCCAAAATTCATGGGGTGAATCGGGTGCCCGATAAACCGCAATCAGGACTATACTGCGTTGCCTACATGATAACTTCAAAGTTATGATTTCTTGATTATCAACTTGTTGCGTCAGCAATGCCGGTATATTTCTTTTCACAAGTACGGCAACTCCACCTCCCCGCGAACATCGGTCTTTTCGAAAAACTTGATATGAGGGTGGGAAAACACTTGCGTCATCATATCAGCGTGCAACCATGTCTCTGTGATTACAACAACATCAGGAGCATAACGTAGAAGGATAGTTTCAAGTTGCGTAGCTTTGTTTACGACGCTGCGCGCATTTATGTTCAAGAGATGAAAGTCAGAGCTTTGAACTGGTTACGTCAGTTTTGAAAGAACCCTTCATATATGTTCGCGCGTCCGCCTGCGTCCGCGCTTAAACGTCTCTCTACTTGTAAACATGGTGACGCGGAGTGGTCGAGGATATTCTTCAGATTGCTTTCAGCAGTGATGTCGAAAGAAACCATCTTGACGACGAGGACTTTTCACTGGACGTAGAAGGCTGTGAAAGCACCGAGAGTGATAGCGACGATGAACGATCAGCTGCTAACTCATGAGGGGCGAGTTGCACTTCACGTCCCCTCGTGCGGTAATGTTCTTTCACGCTCGTAAGTCACTTTGATTGTATTTAATGTATAATATCCTTGAGCGCGATCAAAATAAAAGCAGTTCTTCGTGTGCATTGCATGTAGCACAATTATTGTGGATATTATGGAGCGCCGCTTGCCGCCAACACACTCGAGCTCGACCAGCGAAGCGAAATGGTTAGAGTGATGGGACGTGCAGTCACGGCCACAATCCCCGCCTCTCGGCTAACTTCTCTTGTACTTCACCGGCAGCTTCCGAACGGCATTGTTATTCCACGAATGTTTTGCATCGTCGA
This sequence comes from Rhipicephalus sanguineus, assembly GCF_013339695.2. Classification (NCBI taxonomy): domain Eukaryota; kingdom Metazoa; phylum Arthropoda; class Arachnida; order Ixodida; family Ixodidae; genus Rhipicephalus; species Rhipicephalus sanguineus. Next base: position 213,100,360 of record NC_051177.1, on the reverse strand, counting down.
ATTATTCGACGTTGCGAAAAGCATACGTGTGCATTCTTTTCAATATTCATGTTTCGATCGTGCTGATCGAACCTGCAACATATGCGAGTGAAGTGAGTTGCACACGGCTAGTCTCAGCATGGCTGTGACACAAGTGCTACTGAATGGGATGTTAAATGCTTGTGTTCCGTTGAAGAAGTAACTCCGCGTTCCTGACTGCGCAAGTAATGACGACGGCGTAATATGTTTGCAAACCATCACCACGTTAAACGTGCGGTCCCGTGCAGCAGCGACGGCACTACTCGCTGGCAGCGTACTACTGCGGCAAATCCGTACGGTACGTACTACCTCGGAGTGCCGGTCGGCTCATACGTCAGTTCTAGTTCATGCAGTTTTCTGTAGCTCGCACAGGATTTCGCAAAGCATCGTTGATGCACGGGAACTGAGCGGAAATATAACCTTTCACACCGCAGCAAATAATTAGGTGGCGAGTACTTAGCACTTTCCATGGTTTGGGAAAGTATTTTGGTCTCATATCCAATTCAGTGCAGCTCATGACTTCATCTGGTGAAAGTGGCACGGGCCGTACGTCCGCACGTCCTATCTGTTCCTATGCTAACAAACGGGTTGACCCTCCTCCGGGCGCCATGTTGAATCGCACGGCGCGCCACCTATAGTTCGTGGGCATTGCGAATACTTGAAGTAAGCAGGTACGTTCTTTCCTTGCTTTCACAACAGTTTTGCAGGAAGGAATGAGCAGAATACACGCGCATTGTAAATGAAACCTTGTACTGCGAAACGTTTGCTGTTTTTAACATTGTTTTGTGTGCACAAGAAGAAAAAAACATTCGCGGCAGCAAAGGTGCTCAAGCAGCAAATGGGTCGAGTTTTTTCTGCGCAAGGTGGAACCTTTGTTTTTTTAGACAGCGACTGGCATCCCTTTCACGCGCGGGGAGCGAGCAAAGATGACTTTGTAAGAAAAATATTAATGCAAATTAAGACGTACTATAGAAATGAGAAACTCCAAAAAGAAAATGCCGAAGATTCGTCAATACGTGCGCTTTGAAAACAGATGGTTTCACGGGTGGTACAAGCTGGATGTCGAAACGAAACGCATTACAGGGCTCGATGTCCATGAAAGACGAGCACCGCCACGTGTAGCGCATTTGGTTATACAACACGTGTGGCTTGCTTACGTGTTCGAAACTAATTGCACATAAATTCCCTAGCAAAAATACCAATAGGATTTCCTATTGGTCCAATAGGAAATCGCTATTGGTTCTATAGGACATCTATTGGAGCGGTATTGGTTGTATAAGACTTCTATGGGTACCAATAGACACCAATAGCCACCACCTATTGGTGTCTTATTGGACCAATAGAGGTTGTATTGGTCAAATAGGGGCTGCCTTTCGGTGTCATATTGGACCAATAGGAGTTGTATTGGTCAAATCGGTGCTGCCTATCGGTGACTTATTGTGCCAATAGGAGTTGTATTGGTCAAATAAGTACTCCTATTGGTTTCTTAATGTACTAACAGAAGATGTATAAGGCCAACAGGAGTTTTATTGTTCAAACAGCTACCGCCTATTGGTAGTTGTTTATAACATCTTATGACTGATTGAGCGCGTCGGACCCGATCCCGATCAAATTTCTTGATCATGATTGGCTATATTATACGCAAGCTGCAGACGGGATCAATTCACTTTTGATAAGTCTGATCCCGATTGAGCTTAATCGTACACCGTGAGACACCGTGTGCAGTTAGCAACTCACGCGACTAAAAGAGTTATATTAAAAGGCTGCGTGTCGACCACGGCGGTACGGTGTCTCCGTACATGCCGTGCGGTAAACGGGCACTATAGTAAAACACGCTAACGAAGAACTTGCGAAGGAATCGACAACACAGACACCACAGAATAATAATAAAGAAACCGCCATGAGATCACAACCGGCATAGAACCAGCCAGGTGACCAAAAAAAAAAAAAAAGTGAGACGGTGCTCGGCGTGGCGACGCTGCATGTGTGAACATTTTTTTTTACACGTTCCTTGGTTAAGCAGGCTAAGCCATGTGCTAAGCTTTAAGATAAGCTTTGGATAATATAAGTTTATAACTATTTATGCTAAGCAATATAAATAGTGCTGTAAAGATACAGGAGAAAGAATTGTGGATCTGCAAACGCGACCGACCGTGCGTTTGGCGCGCCATCCGCGCTCGGCCGATATGAAGACAAGCCCAGCCTGCGGCCAAGCTAAGCCAAAACGTTGTGTCTGTCAGAGGAGAGGCCCTGACGTCACATTCGTGAAGCCTCCACATCGCCAACACCCGCATCGCCTCCTAGCGAAGGCGCAGCGAAACATTTCGCGATTTCCGTCGCGACGTTTGCAAGCGCATGCGCGCATCGCGAAACTTTGCAGCCATTTTGTTTGTTTGTTTGTTTTTCGCCGTGCAAGCGGTGTAGTCGATTCACGCATGCTGCTCTTTGTGTGTGTTCTTTAGGAAAGCTACGCAATGCCCAGCTGTTGCGTATACCCGGTGCAAATCGCGTGCACTGCGGACAGTACCGGGTGTCACTTTTAATGTGTACGTATACGTTCGCTTCATTGCTGATCACTAAGGCATGGTATTTGCGTGCGAAGCTCTCGGATGTGCGCTCTGTTGCCTGTTACTCATTCTGTCAACTCAGAACTCATGTGAACTTTTGTTTATGGCGTCTGATGCGCCGTACATAGCATGCGCTGAAGGCATCGTACGTTTTAGAGGCTGTGTCGTTCAACGAAAGGGCAATAAACTTTTGTTGTTATTATCGGACTACGTGACGTATGTATTGTTCGGTGTGCGCTCACTGCGTGCTTGTGTTGTGTGCGCACTGGAATTACAAACATTACGTGCACGATCGCCTATACAATTCAGCGGTGTCCTCTTTTCGACGTGAAGTTACGTCAACTATAGGTTGGCGTTGCGCCGCAACCGCTAATCGGGTAATAGATCGGGAAATCGGGCTACGAGAACGGAAAAGGGATCTAACGCCCAGTCATGGGCGTCCGCAAGGGGGGGCAAGGGGGGGGGCATCTGCCCCCCCCCCCCTGGAATTCGGTATATATATAGGGTCATTCCACGCCAACTGTCCCAGTCTGGGCGCTCGACAAAAATCGATTTCTCTGAAAAAATCTGAGAAAATTAGACACACATAGACATTACTTCTACAGTATTTTCCCAAAATATTTTGAGCGGCAAAAATTTTTCGGGCACGTGAGCGCCATTTGAACTTCTTGATATGGTGGAAAACCAGGTACGAAAGAAAAATTCGCGATAAATAGACCATTTCACGCATTCATCCGAAACTTGCTTTTCTGTGTTTTCAGAGCATCGCGCTTTTATTATAGGACAGTTGCTTAGAGTAGCTTTATATTTTTCACTCCTTGGCGCGTAGGTAAAATTGAGTAAGTTGCTGCTTTTTCGGGAATTTTTTTACAAAATAAGATTGTAGACCAAATATATCAATTATTTTCATAGACCTCTCCATAAAACGTACTATCTCTTAAAGTTTTTGTTTTGCCTGTGTGCGGCGCACAGGTTCTAAAATAAAATCCTGAACTTGGAAAAAACGCTACATTGGCCTATGTTCAGACGTCTGTATCACCCTAAGGTGGTCCAAGAAAAAATAAGCAGAAAAGCGCATACGATTGAGATTCATAACATCTTCGTCCACAAAAAGTTTAATCGAAGTAGTTTTTGTTATAGTCAAGAAAATGTTTTTGGAGTTTAGTCCCGTCATAGTATTATTTTGCTATGGGGGCAGTACAAACCGACTGAATTTACTGCATAGAAAAAGAGGTAGTGTCTTCGTAGCACGTGGTTTTCAGCTCCTTTTGTTAGTACTTTATAATGTATATTACATATCAAGGAGATGATAAACAGAGGTAAAAATATAACAATACCATTGGCTTAGATGCCGAAATTCCCCAATAATGAATCGCGTTACTTATTGCATGCGGCTCCCTTCCTCGGGGGATGAGTTAAAACTGACGTCGAAGTTCGATCTTGCTTCCTGCCGCGTCCCTCTCGCCTTCAAGGACATTTCAGAGAGTGGGGGAGATAGATTACGAGAAAAAGAAAAAAGGAAAAAAAGAAAAAAGGAAAGAGAAGAACACCGACGAAGTCAGAAAACGAGACGAGGAAACGAAAAAAAAAAAAGGAAACGTTAACTGTGTATGGCATGAAGTCGTTGAAGGTGTTTGTCGGTTCGCGTCGGGCGCAGGGCCACCCAAAATTGTCGCGGAGGGCAGAATGAGGCACATGAGGGAAGAGCGTCTTTCATCTCCGCCCGCTCCTTGTGAATAGGCTCCAAGTGGTAGAGGAGCGTAAGCACTTTACATTGTACAAGTATTGGAAAACGTGAACGAAAAATAAACAAAAAAGGAAAGAAAAGCAAGCAAGTAAACGACACTGCACACGTACGAGCCAGTCAAGAAACAGGCATGGTCCCAATTATGATTCCGTGTTGCCAAATTCATTTTGGCTCATCTCTCGGAGGCAGGAGAGTCTTCCAGGTTCCTCATTGATGCCGGCTGTTAATGTTCTAAATTTAAAGATAAAATATGTCTCACGTTGTTCGCGCGCGCGCGTGTTTTGGAAACCGGACTGTAAAAGAGTTACGCTGATATTTTCAAAGCTGTGGTTTGGCAAGCGCAGATGTCTGGATAAGGGTAGCTTCGGCAGTGAAGTGGCGTGGTACCGATGATTATTAAACCGCAGCCGAAATGGCGTGTCCGTTTGGCCGATGTATTCTTGCCCGCAGACGTTACAATGTAACATGTATATCACATTGCTGGAGTCACAATTTAGGCTTTGGGTGATGTTGAATTTGAAATCTGAGAAGTTTGCTTTTGATTCACGCGTTCTGACCATGTGTGGGCATACCTATATATATATATGGATAATTTATTCGGTCTCGCATATCTCTATGGAACAACTTTCAGGATTGCGAACCAATTTTGCACATTACAGACTACGACAAATCTAGACGTGAAGTCATGGCAGTGAGACTGCCTGGGATGGCTATTGAAGATAGCGAATAATTCTGAGGTACAAGTTTCATGTTTTCTTTTCCTGAACTAAGAGATTTACGCAGAATGACACAAGAACTTCAGTTCTCACAAAATTGACGGGTACATTTAGCAAGAAATCATTACCGCTACACTTCGTTAAAAGACTGTAGCAATATCCCATGGCGTCGCACCTCTCACCACCCAAGCTCCCAAACAATGCTTTTATATCGGTCACTCAGAAAGCTTGTGGGCTTGTACAAGTTGCATGCTGTGTTTTGTTGTGGAGCTCAAGTATTGCCCTTGTTGTTGGCCCTTATAAGGCGTCGATTATACCTTCACAACAGCGGGCCTTCATGCTCATGCAAATGAAATCGCCTTACCATTTTCGGGAGTCATGTATTTATGTTGCTTACATGTTTAGTTAATGTTACGGCAATGTCATACGCATCGCTAACATTTCAAAATAAAATACTACTGCATGTGGATGTTAGTTTTTTAGGAATGTGTCCAAACCCTGATAAAAGAATCGTGAAGTACAGCGTGTATGAAGGCGACATGATGAGTACTCGTAGGAAGTGACGACACTGACGACGGAGGATATATTTATGTAATCAGAAGCAGAAATTAATTTACAAAAAAAGGACAAACTTTGCAGTACCTACTGTACTCATTGTTCATTCGGTTAGAGCGTAAGTATAGCCGTGGTACAGGGTTTGCATGGAGCTTCAGCTCAGACTGTACTGGCTATCGAGATTTCGCTCGCGTTAAAAAAAAAAATTGGTTAACAAGCCAGTGGCGACGGTTATTCAAAAATGCCATCAGAAGATCAGCCAATCAAATATCATTAAAGGTGACCACCACCTTAAAATTTAGGCCCAGTTTAAGGCCCGACCTATAACACAGAGCAAAGCAAAACCAATAGCTTTATTCGTCCCCCTTGAAAGCACAATCAAGCCTTCTTCCTATGGGAGTCTTCTTTGGCCCCCGACACACATCCGTGCAGCCGTGCCCATCCGCGCGATGATTACAGCCTAATGGCAACGCGCCTATGATGGTTGTCAACGACGAAAGGAAAAGAGCCGCCACGCATGGGCCGGCGACGCACCCTGCAAAACGGGTGAAAGCAGCCCCCGCTTTCACGCTTTCGGTAGCACCTCTGGACTGTCGCGTGTCGATAGGTTTTATGGGCACGTGTCGTTTTGCCGTCTTCGAAAGGTGTCATCGTTAAAAAGGGCTGAAGGGCGATCTGTTCTAATCATTTCGACACGTTCAGGCGCCGGGCGCCTCCAAGTCCGGTGGTAGCAGTGCCGGTACACATGTGTTCCGACCTTTCTTCAGGGAAGGTTTCTGTTGTTCAGCTCTGTAGAGAGATAGCGGCACGAAAAGAGACACCGTACAGGACATTGTGTTTTCGCCTTCGTTGCTCACTGTGTCCGGAATACGCTGGTACGCCCGAGCCGGCAACCCTTGTGAGCACGCATCTTGTTGAGTGCACCTCCAGTGTGGGGGGACCTCAACAAGGTAGCAAATTCGGCGAGTCGGAATATATTTATGATGGCCAGCCCTGCGTCTTGTTTGCGCTATCCATCACGGGGAACCTCGCCAGAGCGGCGACAGCGAGTAAACGATTCCAGCCATCTTCCCACTTTGTGGTGCGCGCAATTCCCTGTCTACAAGGGGAGCCGACACGGCCACATGGTTCCGTTTTTTGGACAGTAAGCCCCTGCACGCGTGCGCCTCTTTTTGTGTGGTTCAGTGTTTTTAAGTGCATGGCTATACGGAGCTCACACAACCAGGACACTGGACGAGAGAGAACGGCAAGCAGTGCATGGCCCGGTTGTTCGACTGTGCGGGAGCGCGAGCGAGATTGAGCTAGACGAATGAATTTGTGAGCGTGTGTATAGCCTGTAAATAAGATTTCCTTGTAAATATAATCCCTTCGTGTTTTTAACGTGAGCATTTGAATAATTATCCTTCCAGTCAGTGTGCGTATATTTTCTAGTGGTATCAACCACCAGGAATTCTCTGACAGCTTTGCCTCGTCCGGTTCATAAATTATGGATATCCGACGTTTCTTCAAGCGTCCACGGATGTCTGACAGAGTGTCACTGAGCTGTCCGGCGGACGATTCTAGTGTGGCGTGTGACGAATGTGCAGAAGTTGACCAGCCTAGTTATGCTGACTTTCACCAACGCAGGGCTTAAAGTCAGGGGGGGCCCGGGGGGGCCCGGCCCCCTCTCCATTTTTCAAGGAGGGGCCCGGCCCCCCCTCGGCAGTCCGACGGAGGCACCGCGGCACCCATTTGACAAATGTTGGAGTTGAATTTTTTGGCAGTAGTGCTTTGTGCGGGGAGATAATACTCTGCAATTTTCCGAATAATGATTTAATGGCGAATGTTTCGTTGACGGGATGTCAGCAAATCAGAAGAAAACAGGTATCGTCGTACTGCTGAATGCAATTCACTAATACACTGAACACCATGGGCAACGCCTCTTGAAACCATGGGTCACCACCCTGTTCGACAGAGCGTCTTGGCACAGCATACTGTTTCATGAGGCACCTGAGTGTGAAGCTACCTGCTCGTGAATCATGTAATGGTTCACCTTGGTCTCTTTACTTTGCCACTCAGTTTTCATTCTTCTATTGTGCATGACAAGTCTGCTGTAATTGCAAAGACGCATGTATTTTGCCTACTTTATTAGGCAAGTGGTAGTGAAAATAAAATGTAGCATTGACGTGCCTGTGGTTCTGAATCCAGTGAGTCAACTAATGTATTCATTTTGAGCTCTAATATGTTTAAGCCATCACATCCCGAGTTATTTTTGAAAAATCGCTCCCAAAATAATTTATTTTAATGCGTGAATGGATTGACACGTTCAATACATGCCCAGAATACATTCGGAATAATATATGTATTTGTATAGCATTCATAAGCATTTGTTTAGTTCTAGAGACAGTTGGCTTCACCGCACTGTGATCATTGCAAACACCTCTCTTAACGCTTAATCTATAGCACATATATATATATATATATATATATATATATATATATATATATATATATATATATATATATATATATATATATATATATATATATATATATATATATAGTGTAATCTCGTTGATACGATTCTGCGTAATATGTTCTCAGCCTAATACGTGTTTGTTTTTATTCCCGGCCAACATACATTGGAAATAATGCATTTTCATAGGTTTAATAATATCACATTTTTGCCCAAAATTTGATATTAATACCGCGAAAGTGCATCTTGACCGATATATCTAGAAATCCTGTGTTTATTCTACGGTACCAGCGATATTTTCTTCGAGATTATATATATATATATATATATATATATATATATATATATAATGCCGCTTTATGAGGGCCCCCCCTCCAATGAAGGAAGACTAAGCCCTGCACCAACGGACAGTGCCTGAGGTCGTCGCCACCATGGAAGAGGTTCCACCATCAGTGAGCTACCACGACAAAGTAAGCCACGATGATACTTCTCCTTGCTTGGGATTAAGTAACAGTGACATCAAGCAAGCAACTAACATTTCTCAAGAATATGATTTGGGAGAGTTTCTAGACAAAGCTAAACTCGCGGGCATCCCAGACAATTTGAAGTTACGCCTTCTGACTAATCCATGGTCGCCAAATGCTACATATGACTTTAAGAAAGATGTAACACCTGGCAAGAGGACTTTTCGCTACCAATGGCTCGCAGATTACGCCCCTTGGCTTGCGTACTCAGCGACACTGAAAGGCGCCCTTTGTCGTTTCTGCGTCACCTTTCCTCCAAATGTTCATCGGGGTACTCAAGGTAGCTTTATCGTGCGCACTTTCAGTAACTACAAAAAAATGCACGAGGCATGCAGGGATCATGGGAAATCCCAATGGCACCAGGAAGCAATGGCCGCCTCACAGAACTTTATGGGTGTGATGTCAGGCAAGAAATTGCCCGTTGTACAGCAGCTAAACAAAGCCCTGCACGAGCAAGTTGAAAGGAACCGCCAGAAACTATTTCCGATCATTTCCACCATTATATTTTGTGCAACGCACGACTTGCCAGTACGCGGGAAGCAGTCTGACAGTGGAGTTTCAATGATCTCCTTGACTTTCGGGTAGAAGCAGGAGATACTCGGCTTCAAGAACACTTTGCATCATCTCCTGGTAATGCAAAGTACACTTCAGTCCGAGTCCAGAACGAGATTATCACAATCTGTGGCGACATCCTGAGGGAGGAAATAGTGGCTGAAGTTAACACAGCGTTTGCTTTTTCCGTTCTTGCGGACGAAACTGCAGATATATTGCAGGAACAGAGCAGATGTCTATAGGCATTCGCTTCGTTGACAAGAGCGGAACGGATGCCTGCGTTCGAGAGTATTTTATAGGATTTGTAGAGTTGAATCAACTGAACTCAGCTTGCATCGCCGCCGCAATCTTGAAGTTTTTAAAGGATGCTGGGCTGATTCTTTCGAACCTCGTTGGACAGGGGTATGATGGATGCTCCACAATGGCTGGAAGAGAAGCTGGAGTTAACAGAATAATACAGAAAGAGCTTCCAAAGGCACTATTTTTCCACTGCGCAAGCCACAAACTGAATCTCGTGATCAACGATTTGAACGAAGTCTCTGAAATTCGCAACACAATAGGGATCATCAAGCAAACCATAAACTTCTTCCGTGAGAGCGTACTTCGAAGAAAATTGGTGCCCAACATTCCGATGCTGTGTGAAACAAGGTGGTCTGCAAAATACAAGTCGATTAGGATCTTCTCTCAACATTACGTGGCCATAGTTGAAGCCCTCGAGGAGCTCGCATCAATGGAATCAACCTCGAATGCTGCAACTAGGCAACGAGCTCACATCCTCTACTGTGCAACGACAAGCTCATCTTTCATTGTCTGCTTGCACATCGTAGCGAAGTACAGCGCACGACTGGAACCTGTTACGAACGTTCTGCAGAGTGTAACAATGGACTTTCATTCTGTACTCGACCACATCACTGAGCTGCAGAATATATTTCGCGACCACCGGACTAACGCTGAAGAGCAGTTCTCTGACATCATGAGAACAGCAACCGAGGCTGCCAATCGCTTAAACATAGTGATATCTGTGCCAAGGCAAGCCTCTCGTCAGACCCACCGAGACAACTACGGGATACAGTCGCCGGAGGAATATTACCGCGTGGCAATATATGTGCCCTACTTAGACTCTCTCACTGCTTCTTTCGCTCGCCGCTTTTCTGACACTAATGAGAAGAGCTTCAAGCTGCTCCAGCTTCATCCAACAAAAATGAAGTCTTTGAGCCTTGTTGAGTTTGCTGTCCTCTCTGATGAACTCCAAGAATTTTATAGCATCGAGAACTTCAAGGAAGAGAGCATATCTTGGTACGAGATGTGGCACAACAAAACTAGGGACACCTCAGAATTAACTTATTCTGAACTCTTGCTTCAGGCCAAGACATTCTTCCCCGCTGTCGCAAAAGCCATTGAGGTAGCTCTGGCATTGCCAGTTACCACCTGCACCGTCGAACGCTCCTTCAGTACAATGAGGAGAGTCAAAACATGGCTACGCTCAACAATGACAAATGACAGGTTGGACGGCCTTTGTATGATGAGTGTGCACCGAGAGTGTATCGAGCGTCTTGTAGAAAGCGTCTGCACACGGTGGTGGACACAAGAACACTGGTTTATTAATAACAAAAGGAACGCTTGCGTACAGCGTTGCCAGGCGTTGCTCTATTGGTTGTACACAGTGTTGCCTTGTTGATCGCCCGTTACATCCTCCTTTCTTTGAAGGCGAAGCACACAAAAAACTCTGAAAACACCGAAAACATTTAACGTCGGTCGGCAACTGTCCTCTCTTCTAGGCTGTTTCACTCTGCTGGAATCCGTGAGTGTAGGTCAGGCGAGATGGTAGTCTTTGTTGTCTAGTGGATCGTCGGCAGAAGTCGTCAGTGTTCGGTAAGCCTGAGGTGCCGGCTGGCGGTCGGTCCTGCGTACCCTGCGGAGGTTCTGGCCCCTGCGGTATGGCTCCACTTGTAGATGAATCGGAGGTGTCGTCGCTGTCGTCGGCGTTGTAATGGGAGAATCGACAGAACGCTTCTGGCGTTTTGCGGAGGTGTTGTCTATTTCGACGGAAAACCCGGCCATCTTCTGTCAGAACGGTGTACGACCTTGGCGCCACGAGATCTTGGACTTGTGCTTTTATTTCCCATCTACCATCATTGAGAACGCGGACGACGTCTCCCTTCTGTAATAGAGCAAGTGACCTTCTTGGGGTCTTTGCTTGCACATGTTTTCGCACGGGCCTTGGGGGTGACACTGAGAAATCTGGAAGCAGCGTTCTGAGACTTCGTCCCATCAGCAGCTCTGATGGCGACCGGCCATCCTCAAGAGGACACACCCTGTAGTTCAGAAGGCCCAAATAGAAATCCTCTTTACTCCTCTCCGTCTTGTCCAGAATGCGCTTGATCACTTGGACGCCCTTCTCGGCGAGTCCGTTGGATCTGGGAAAATGCGGACTTGAAATTGTATGCTTGAAGTCATATCGAGCCGCAAAATCTTTGAACTCTTTTGACGCGAACTGAGGGCCGCCATCACTACAAACTTCTAATGGTAACCCGTGCCTTGCAAAGATCTGACGTAGTTTCTGAATGACGGCTGTTGCTGAGGTCTCCTTTAGCTGTTCGACTTCAGGAAAATTAGAGTAGGCGTCATAGACAACCAAGAAATTCTTTCCAGCATGCTGGAAAAGATCTGCACCAACTCTAGCCCACGGCAAGTCAGGGACGGCACGCTGAAGAAGGGGCTCGTCAGGTTGCCGATAAGCAAACTTCTTACAGACGTCACACCTGTCAATAAAATGGGCAATATCTGCTGCCATTCCTGGTCAATACATCAACTTGCGGGCCCTCGATTTGCATTTCCCTAACCCGAGATGCCCTTGGTGCACTCGTCTCAGCATCTCCGTTCGCATGCTTGCAGGTACCACTACTTTGGTTCCCTTTAGCAGTATTCCGTTGACCACAGTAAGCTCTGCTGTGGAGGACTTTAGTTCACCCTCTACTGGGATTGACGACTGCAATCTCAAAATGACATCTTGCAGCGTTTCATCACTGGCCGTTGCTGCCTGCAGACGGGAGAGGGTGGCTGGACCCACACTTGAAGTAAGGACGCCAACAGCATGAACTTCAACATCTGTTGTGCCCTTGCCTGGGTGTTCCTGTGCGGGGATTCTTGACAAGGTGTCAGCAACAACTAATTTGCTGCCTGGAACATACTGCAAATCAAATTCATATTTCAGCAGCCGAAGAAATAGGCGCTGCAGACGCGGTGGCATGTCACCTATTTCTTTCTTTGAAATCGCCAACAATGGACTGTGGTCAGTTTCGATAGCAATATGTCTTCCAGTGACATAATCGTTAAACTTTTCACAGCCGAATGTTATGCCTAATGCCTCTTTTTCTATTTGAGCATACCTTCGCTCGGTTTCTGTGAGTGCTCGCGACGCGTATCCGACGGGACGCCAATCGCGTCCGTGTTGTTGGAAAAGGACCGCTCCGAGTGCAAACTCAGACGCGTCCGTCGACAGTTTCGTGGGAAGCTCGGAATTAAAAACAGCCAAGACTGGCGCTTTCGTCAGCATCATCTTGAGTTGTTCCCACTCACGCTCGTGAACCTGCGTCCACTCGAAAATTGTATCGTTTCTTATTAGGCTGCGCAAGGCCTCAGTGTGGGCTGACAACAGTGGCAAGTACTTTCCAAAATAGTTAACTGCTCCAAGGAAGCGCGGGACATCTTTCTTGGTCTTTGGTGCAGGTTGGTTTAAGATGCACTTTATCAGGTCGGGATTAGGCTCAATACCTTTGGAGCTAATTTTATCACCCAAGAAGGTGATTTCAGTTTGCCCAAAAATGCACTTTTCCGCATTCAAGGTAAGGCCCTCAGCCTGTGCCCTCGCTAGCGCTTTGTGCAAGCGTTCATCGTGTTCCTTTTTGCTAGAACCCCACACAAGCACGTCGTCGATGTACACACGCGTTCCTGGGAGGTCATCGAATATCTGGCTCATGGTACGCTGGAAAACTTCGGGTGCAGATGCAATACCGAACGGTAATCGGAGATACCGATAACGACCGAACGGAGAACTGAATGTGCAGATTTCTGAAGTCTTTCTATCTAGAGGAATTTGATGAAAACCGCTGTTTGCATCAAGTCTGCTGAAAAACTTTGCTTGCGCTAGCTCACCCTCGATTTCTTCCCGGCATGGCAACTGAAAGTGTTCTCTTTTCACTGCCCTGTTAATTGCCCGTGGGTCCATGCAAACTCTTAAGTCTCCATTTTTCTTCCTCACGATAACCAAGGGACTTACCCAGTCCGACGGCTCTTCCACTTTCTCAATGATGTTCGCGGCACACATCCGGTCGAGCTCTTTCTTGAGTGGCTTTCTGAGTGCGTAAGGCACGCGCCGGGTTGGCTGTACTACGGGGACAGCGTCCTCTCGAAGCACCATTTTGTACTCGCGCCGCGTCCTTCCAATGCCGGTGAATAGTCTTGGATATGTCTGCTTTAGGCTTGCGTATCCGTCGCTGTTGTCCACCGCGTTGACTCTGTTGACCAGACCAAGTTGCTCACTAGCCTCGAGGCCCAAAATTGCTTGCTTCTTCTTTACTATGAAGAACTCCAGCAGAACGTGTCGCTTGTCTAACTGCACGGCGAGGCGAACCTTTCCACAGTGTGGTATTTCACCACCCCCATAATGACGCAAGATGCTCCTCGTGGGGTACGGCTGCTGTTTAGTACCGAGCCTGTTGAACACCGAACGCGGCATCAAGTTGGCCTGCGCTCCGGTGTCGACCTTCAGCTGCACCTGCTTTCCTTCAATGTTCGTTGTTACAACCCAATCGCGACTTTCGTGACCACGCTTGCTTTCCGTTGTCCTGATCTCCAGAACGTCGAAGTCACCGTCGCTCTCCACTCCGTCGACCACGTCATCAACTGCTGCTCGGTTGCTCGTACAGCAGGCGGCGAAGTGATTAGGCTTCATGCAGTTGTTGCATATTTTGCCGTACGCCGGACACTTTCTTGGCGCGTGTGACAAGTTGCAGTACCGGCATTTTTTTCGTCCCTTCTTAAGTGGCGTTCTTGAAACAGGTTCAATCTTGTTTTCTTCAGCCCACGCTTTATTTTGCGATTCAGCAAGTTCCTCAGCCTTGCAGTATTCCACTGCTGTGACGAGGGTCAGGTCCTTCTTGCGAAGAAGTTTTTCACGCAGGGAAGCGCTAGAAATGCCATACACGATTTGGTCCCTCAGCATGGAGTCTCGTAAATCACCAAAGTTGCACGTTCTTGCTTTCAGCTGCAAATCCCGAAAGAACTGTTCGAATGGCTCTCCGTGTGCCTGACGACGCGAGCGAAACACATAGCGTTCGTAAGTCTCATTACACTTGGGCAAGCAGTAGGCTTCAAACGCTTTAACCAAAGCATCGTAGTCTTTAGCTTCCTCCGGCGTCAGGTTCAGGGTATTTAACACATCAATTGCTTCTTGACCGGCGACGTGCAAAAAAATTGCAGCTTTCTGCTCCTTACTGCGTGGTTTGATGGGCTCCGTAGCTATCAGGTACAGCTCGATGCGTTGCTTGAATGTCTGCCAGGACGCCGCTGCGTTGTCGCCCAATTGCAGTGGCTCGGGCGGGCGTAGTTCAGTCATCGTGGCGTCCCACTTCTGACACCATGTATCGAGCGTCTTGTAGAAAGCGTCTGCACACGGTGGTGGACACAAGAACACTGGTTTATTAATAACAAAAGGAACGCTTGCGTACAGCGTTGCCAGGCGTTGCTCTATTGGTTGTACACAGTGTTGCCTTGTTGATCGCCCGTTACAGAGAGCGTGTTATGAAACACAAAGATGATTTTATCACGCGTGTCATCACGCAATTTGCCCAGAAAAATCCCATACGGTTGCCGCTACTATTCAAAGAGAACTGACGGATTACAGTTATATGTTGGTGACCATGTTGTACTGTGCGCTGGTGGTGATCAGTTCGCGCGAGTTGAAATCCCGCATGCAGCGAGACTGAACATGTACTATTCTTACCCGTGTGGTGCTAAAGAAGAACTTGTTCTTGGGCGAGTTGGTGCCTGAGTTTGCTAAACGTGTTAACTTTGGCGCAAAGCTAAAACATGAAAAAAAAAAAGCGTCTTCGGAGCAGCGTGAGCGGTGCTTACTGGACGGTGTTGACCAGGGGCGTAGCCAAGGGGGGGGGGGTTGGGGGGGTTCAAACCCCCCCCGAAATTTTTAAGTTTTGCTTGCGTATATAGGCAGGCACACATACAAACGCACGCACGAACATACATAAAGTATGGTTGAACCCCCCCCCCCCCCCCCGAAAAAAAATTCTGGCTACGCCCCTGGTGTTGACAGTGTCCAGAGGTGTGCGCCCAAAACAGGAACTGGACGCCAGGTGCACGCGTTGAATCGTGTAATGTCTTTTTTCAGAGACAATGACTTATGCATAATGCAATCGGACAGAGAAGATGGTTTTGTGATATTGTCTCACGTGCCTTTAATGAAAAAGCCTTGCAGGCTGTTAATAAGAATTTCAAGTGTGTGAAAGTGAGCTTTACAAAAGTCGAGAAGAACGTAGGCAAACTGTGTGAAGAAGTTGGGGGTAAGCGTTTGTCTAAGCAGATTTCTATGTCCAAAGCAGATAGTTTGCTAGCATTTTTAGCGCTAAAACTCACATGGTTGATATACCGTTCCGAACGATTATCAGTGAGCGGGGAACATACGTGTGTGGTGTTGAATGTTTTCGTTGCAAAGGCAATACAGGATATCTCTTTTCAGCAGATGTGAATGATCTTTTTTATGCTGTTCCACCCTGAGCTCTTTTCTGCAGTTAAGCAGTGCACTGAAGAAAGTGACGAGGCTGATTTTGTAGCTAGGGCAGAAATGTCGGTCTCTATTTTGATGTCTGTGTTTGAAATTTATCTCAACAGCACCTTATTTTCTTTTAACGGTGGCATTTATCTACAAAAGAAAGGCATTTGTATCGGGCCCAGTGTAGCACCAATTTCAGTACATCTTTTTATCTCGTATTGACCAGGCACTACAATGTGTTTATACTTTATTTCATTCATTTTCTATTTTTAGGTGTGTTGACGATTTTTTTATTCTTTAATATAAGATATGCCATGTGCCTTACCATGAAATGGTATATTTCATTTTAGGTGCCTTTAAGACGAATCCTAAGGATCTAACTTTCACTCATGAGCTTGAGACCGACCATTGTTTGCACTTTTTAGATATTTGCCCGGCTGTGAAAAACGAGCATGTTTCTTGCGCTTACTTGCCTCGCAGCACAAAAGCGCTATTGTCTTATGATTGTTAAATGTGCATCGCTTTGTATTGCCTTCAATCTGCGTTGCGCAGGTCGTGTTCACCCATGATGTACTAGCCTTTGCATTCAGATTGGCAAACTCGAAAAGGCTGGCTTCCTTCGGATGGTTTTGGTTGACGTCACCGAGTCTTTGCTACAGAAAGTGAAAATCAGTACTCTGGAGGAGCACTTGAGAGAACGGGAGCGTGCAAAACCACAAGTGCTGCCGTGCGTGCACAAAGCGAGCCATAACCTGATGAAGGTGGCCACTAGGCGTGGAATTCCTGTTGTGTTTTCCGCTCCAAATGAACTGGCACAGCTGTGCCAGCGAACCTCTAGTGCTAAGCAGCAAGGGTGCCAAAAGAGGCACATGAAACCCTTCAGGCGGCGTGCCGAAGGCGTTGTCTACCAAATTCCTGTGAGCTGTGGCAATGGCAAGTCCTATACATAGGACAAACGGGACGTAATGACCACCTGAGGGAGCACGCCAATAGTATTGGCAAAAGTGATGGTGCGCATCTTCCGGTGCATGTTAAGGCATGCGCATGTACGTCACGTTTCGAGCAAGCTAAGATTGTTGGCAAGAGCAGAGACCAAACGGCGAGATAACTTTTAGAAGCGTTTCATATTTCAGGGAATGGGTTCGCCTGTGTCAGTGGCACATCATTCGTATCGTATCAATCTGAGAGATCCTTTTTTAATGGACAGCTTACGTATTGACATGTTGACGTCACAGTTTCACGCCCCTGCGCATGCGTATAAGTTTTCTTGATTTCCAATCTTTGCCGTCAATAAACAGTTCGTAGTTTGGTGCCCCCCTGACTCTTTCCTCTGTGTTTTTTCATGTAGCTTTGCGCCAAAATTAACACGTTGAGAGCGGTGCTATGTTTTCGCATTTTGCTTATTACGTTTAGTTATTTCTTTATTAACAAAATCCAAGTATTTTTCAATCTAATGATTCCTTGTTTTGATTTTGTTTTCGCATGTGCGTAACTCAGACCATAAAAGTGCCTTTTTAGTGCTAACTTACCATACCCCCCCCCCCCCCCCAACCCAGCAGTTGCCCCCCCCTGAAAAAAGTTCTGCGGACGCCCATGCGCCCAGTAGAGCGCGTAAGTCACTGCTAGGTGAGTTCGAATACGATGATGCAGGGGCTGAATGTTTTTGATTATGGCACGTACCGGTACTTTCTGTACTGTTGCACAAAAACGCTCCACGAAGAATTTCATCACGCAGTGCTCGGGCCTGCCACGCACGAACAGCCTGGTAAACGTCTGCTTGCAATGTTTTACTACGTGCAAACCGCACAATACGCGCTAAGTTTACGCCGGGACTACAAATCTGAGCAGAAGCGAATCACCGCGGAGAGCATGCCGCGGGGCGTCTGCTGTTTTGTTTGCCCCATAGCGGTTTGTTTGCCCCATAAATCTGACGTCACTTCCGCTACACTTTTCGCAATGCATTGGGATACGATAGGGCCTCTCCTGAGTTTTCCTTCCTCCATGTGTCTGTCGCCCTAGCGCGCGCTAGCCTGCTTACACGATATTTGCTTTAGTGTGCTTCCGCGACGATAACGTGAAGACATGTGTTCGGCGTGCACCAGATGGAGACGTTCTGAGCCATAAATGTCTTGGATTTCGACCGATTTCGACTCTACAAAGTGGCACCAAGACTAATGGCAAGACGAGCAACAAGGCCCATGTGCTCCGATTGTTTGGTGAGTTGAGTGGGCATGGTAGTTACTCCTATTACATGCGAAGCATTTCTTAGCGAACCTCTGGCACTTTGAGCTTTTCTATCTACGTATCTATCTATCTATCTATCTATCTATCTATCTAGCCGCTTACGTTTGGGTGCTCTCATGATCGCCCCTTTAACTTGGTGTAGATCAAAATTTGCACGGTAGGGTAAGAGAATTTGACAAATATGATTCCCGGGTCATGACATGAATAACGTTAAAATCCTGTCGCGTACGTCGTCAAACGCTTTCCACTAGACACGTGTGGCACATACCCGTTTACCACGGGTCGCGGTGTACGGGTATGCGCCACAGGTGATTGACAGTGTATATCTACCCAGGAGCGGCGAGAACAGACATTGGTAGCTTAAATGCTAGAGTGTTAAGGAAAACCAATATCGGCAGCGTTGACTCAACGAATGGAAAGAATGAAAACAAAGATCCCAGCAGGAATCGAACCCAAGCATTCTGCGTGGAAATCAGGTATTCTACCACTGAGCTACGCCAGGTCTATAAACTGGTTTGGGAAAACAGCCTACGCAGGCGTAATATCGGTACAACGTCAATTGTGGTTGTGGTGCTGGCTATCTAATTTTACAAGAAAGCAATAGACACTACATGGTACTCCTACGATGTGTACTCCTACGATACAGGCGTCATATCAGATTAACGTCTGTAGTTCCAGTGTTGGCTCCGCTTTTATAGCAGTATAATAAACATTACGTTTGTATTCCTATGATTCAGCAAGCTATATTGAAGCATTTATTGACCCCGGAGGAATGCATTAACGAAAGTGACATATGGTATCCACATCACCGTACGGTAAAGTGCACTTCGTCCACCAGAACGACGCAGTGTCCTCTTCATTTCTTACGAGGCTGGGCGATGGCCTCATGCTGACCGAGGATGATGCCAGATTGATTGACAGCCGCTTTGTAGACTAGGCTACGTAGGCCAGTTACGCCCAGGTAGTCTACGAATACGACAAACACCATCCACTGATGTTGGTCTACGTTGAACTATCCAGGCCTACCAGCCTCGACGGCCTATACCTCATCAGCGCGAAGGGTGGCTTCAGGTTCCGACATGTCGCCGGCTCTGTCGACAGATATTCGTTGACGAAATGACCGAGGCATCCACGAACTCGAACAGCTCTACTATACCACATGCTTCACTATACATGGTCCCCTCGTCACCCCGATCACGACCGGATCCTATAACAAGTCATGACCAGCTGCTGGTGCTCACTGATCACGGTGATGATGCCCTTGTTCAAGAACTGTCAAGAACTTCTTGCACACATGCACACGGGTTCGTGAAACGTGCGTGCGTTCTCAGGACACGTATAAGCACTACGTATCAGCTTACCACTTCTGGTGTTGGTAATACCCACGTTGCCATTGGCAGCGTTACCCAGCCGTAAACAACTGGTTATATAACACATATGCGGCTCTTCAGCATATTTAAGTGTGCGTATAAAATTTATACAAATCTTTAGCGTCATTTTGTAACGTGTCGCTCGGTAAAAAAAGTTACGCCACAGACACCCGTCGACCGCACGGAGGTCAATCTTAACGAGGTGGCGCACAACGTGGCTCGAGGCCTCACGTTCCGAGCTGCGTGTGCGGTTGACACTACCCGAAAGGACTCCCTTGTGAGTGGGGGGATAGACTAACCAAATTCAGCGATATTACCCAACACTATAAAATTCAGCGACGGGAATACCCCCCGCCCCACCCCAAACTTAGCCGGGCCCAGTCCGTTCAATGGCGGCAATTACAAACAGGCACCTACACTAATCCCGTAATTATGAAGCACATTTACCCTGATTTGTATACAGACAACTCATACAAGTATTGCACCAATAGGGCCACACTAGCGCATATTCTCTGGGAGTGTCCAGCGCTAATACGCAAAACTAGGGACGCGGCCTCCAATGAAGACCTTCGGGTGCGTTGGCGGGCCGCGCTGCTCAGCTCAGGACTAGACAATCAACTCTGGGCGATCCAGCAGGCCAAGGAAGCTGCTGAGAGACACGGTCTCTCGGCCGACTCCTAGGCGGGAACCCAGCCCGGAAACCTGCAGGAACTTATTAAAGTTATTCACTCACTCACACTCACCTACCCGAACATGTTTAACTTAGCGCAACGACGACGAGGACACAAGAGAAGAGGAGACAAACCACAGCGCTGACTCGCAACTGAATATTTTATTAGAAGACAAGAACGAAAAAGGGGCACTTCAACCCTCACACCCATGTGACACACAAAACCAATGAAATGGCAGGCCAGCTGACATCCTGAAGGACAAAGAGCCTCACGCCGATTACGTGTACTCTCCAACACCAGAGAAGTAAAGATATCGTGCTGTCTGGAAACCTAACCTCGCTATCATGTAGGGCATTTTCGTTCTTGTCTTCTAATAAAATACTCAGTTGCGAGTCAGCGCTGTGGTTTGTCTCCTCTTGTGTCCTCGTCGTCGTTGCGCTAAGTTAAACATGTTCAAGTATTATTACCAACTGGCCCAGCTATCAGTTCTTCTACAGTCACCTACCCGCCGCATGCTTCGCATACATCGACTCGCACGGTACGTGGGATCTGCCGAATTTTTTAGTATTTACTTGATATCACCTTTTTTTGTATTCAAACTTGGGACGAAGCTGAAAGGTCCGGAAAATTTGTCTCCGGTATTTGATGACAGCGAGACCAGCGACGCCTCGATTGCAAGTCCACACGCTCTCAGAAGTTGAATGATTGAGCGCATATATTATTGCAGTTTGTTTTTGTGTTTGTCAGTATGCACAAAAAACGTAGCATAGATTAGAGGTAAAGGACAGGCGCCCTCCTCGTGAGTGTAGTTGGAGTCTCGCAAGCCCTTTGTAAGTATTTACAACGTGCGTGTTAAGCCGAAAACGCGTTTATCGCCTCATAGTAAAACGCTCTTGTCGATGCGGTTTGTGTGTTGTAGTGCGCGCCAATTGGCTTATCATACTTGTTCGACATAATGTCACAAGAACCACAGAAGGCCACATGATAATTCATTATACAAAATGTGCATAGCATATGTACTGCACTGGTGCGATTTTTATTTCATATTTTTTTATTTTTACATAGTGCAGCCCAATTAGGGCTATCGCAGGAGTGGGTTTATTAATGGTGTTGGTTTAATTGCATAAGCACGTAACATGCAGCACGTGTGTTATATCCAACTCATTGCAGCCTGACTGCTGTGTTGGGCTTGCAACGATATGGAATCTAGGCTGCCTTTACTACTGTCTTACATATTACCGTTGCCTCATCGTGAATCTACCCTAGCCTAATTTATTTCATGCCATCTTTAAGTTGAGATTTAGTGGCATGCTCTAGGTATGATAGTCGCACCACCATCGTGAAAAAGAGCACGTCACAGATAGTAAGTGATCATTGAGTTTGCTGTAATTTAAGGACGAGTTTGCAGTTCATTCTTGGGTACAGCTCAAAAAACACAGGACGCAAGCGTGTAAACGGGATAAGGTGCTGCTTAATTTTAAAAAAAATTTTGCCCCTTTCTTTTCCTTCCTTTCTTGCCTCAAAATTTTGCCGATATACTGTTTTCTTCCACGCAATAAGCCACAGTTGGGTGTGTAATATTTCACTCAGTTTTTTGCTATAGTTCAGCTCCTGCAACATTGTGAACATGTGCAGTGAATTAAGGTCTAGATAATTTCTCACTGTGCCGCCTACTTTCTATACGTTGCTTCGAAGGTAAACTTTAATTAAACATGTGTTACTGTTTTCTGATTTCATGGCTCTGTTTATTTACAGAATCTTTCAGGCACTTCCTCGAAAGCGGATGAGGCAGTCCAGAAGAAATTGACACAAGACATAGTTGCCTTGGCAAAATAGTCGCCCGCAAGATCGCCAACATCATCAAGGGCCAGAAGAAGCACTTGTAGTTTTGATTTTGAGAATATATTTGAACATATGCCTCATTCATCCACTGTGATTATCATTGCAGGGGCGCTGCCACAGTGTGGGCCTTCTGCATGACGACAAGACATCCATAAAACACTTGCGCAAGACTAATTCTAATGGGGCTGAGAAGTGGGCAAATACAAAACTAATACAATGCCAGCAGGCAAATACAGAACCAATAGGCCAATATAATTCCAATTGGCTAATAGAGAACCAATACACCAATATAGGTCCAGTAGGCTGATATAGAACCAATAGACCAATAGCCAAATACAGTTCCAATAGACCTATAGAACCAATAGACCAATAGGTGTCAATAACCCAATAGGCTATTGGTTTTTTATTGGGAATTTTTGCTAGGGAAGGGAAAAAACAGCAAATCAACTGAGTGGGGGCGGGGAATCACTGCATGCGCTTCACCGAGCGGACGTTTTCGCCGCCTGTCTATTCACGCGGGCCTTCCGGTGCAAGTATTTGTAATAGAATGACGACACATGTTCATTACAGCTGGGAACACTTAGTGCTCGAAACGCAGCGAGCGGACTAAACACGAGCTCAAACACTCCCGCGGCACTGCGACCTTCCGAAGTACGGCATGAACAAGAAGGCATTGCATGAACAAAGCATAGAGTTTCCTAAAATTAACTAGAGGGGACTCTGGCGCTGCGATCGTTCAGCTACCATGGGAATGATGGGTAGTACACAAATTTGCCTAGTCTTCGTGCTTGCGGCTTCAAACGTACTTGTGGCTTTGTTTATTGTGTGTTTTGGCTTTTGTTTCGGATAAAAGAATAGACCGTTGTGAACTTCGTGACCAGGTTTTAATCGCTGAGCCTAAAGAAGTTAAAGTGGCGAAGTGAAACTGCTGACTTTTGCTGAACTTCGTTTTGCGACAAAGCGGATGCAGCCGACGCGGAGCCAAACGGAGCCGAAAGTACGAAGTTTAGACAAATTTGTGTACTACCCATCATTCCCATGCTGGCTGAAGCGTCATGCGTTGCAGCTCCCATAGACACTAGCGCCAGAGTTCCCTCTAGTAAGTATTGTAGGAAACTCTATGGAACAAAGGTGTGTGTGTGACAGGGTTGCCGTTGGGTAGATTTGAAAAAGAGCCAGAATTCAAGCTAAAAGTAGCCAAAGTAGCCAGGTCTTTTAATCTTATCGCCAAACTTGTAGCCAAATGGCAGAAAAGCGGTATTATGAAAAGAGGTTTTATCATTGAACAATATATAATACCATTTTGTGTCAGCAATAAAATAGCATACGAGCACAGTTATTTTCTCCTTCATGCTTGGTCTTCAAGCTGTAAGCAAGTTGCAAATAAATGAACAGATTATAAGTTCCGTGCACCTGTATACATTTTATATAGAATAGATATAGTAATTGCCAGAGAGACAGTAATTGAAACATTCCAGCCAACCAGTCAGTAGCTAATGGTAGAAGAAGGTTGTGCTTGAAGTCTGCGACTTCAAGCACGACCAGCTTCAAGTAGCGATATCCGCTTGAAGATGACCGGTCCAGCTTCATTTTGTAGCGGATCTCTGTGTCTGTCAAGTTCACCCGAAAACACGCGCCGTGCATCAGCCAGGGGCGGATCCAGGTGCCAACTTTGGGGGGGGGGGGGCGGTTTCTTCATCTGACCGGGGGGGGGGGGGGAGTGGTAGGGTAGGGATGAGGAGACAGACAGGCATTGCAGGCAGGGGGGGGGGGGAGGTGACACAGGCTTTGGGGGGGGCGATCGCCCCTACCGCCCCCCCTCTGGATCCGCCACTGGCATCAGCACTACAAAACTGGCTCGTAGCGTCAGCATCGATGGCGGGCAGCGTGAACAGCGTGCTAGGCACGCGTTTGCCAACATGCGCGCAACTTCGTCAGTTTGATCTTAGCCAAAAGGCGTACTTAAATTTCATCTTTAATTTATTTGTAAGTTGTATTTCCAATTTCTTAATACTTATTTTAATTCATAAAACCACCCAATTCATGGCCTATCCCCCATAGTGGGTGTGAGACACTGACTGGGCGAACAAGAACTTCATCACTCCGTCTCGGCAGGTGCACCGCGCGTTGCGTTCAGGTGCCTCGATGAGCATGACCGGACTCATGGCGGGACTATAGACACGCGCTTACACTGGCTGACGCGTCAGAAAAGCTTGGAAACAAAGGGTAGTCGTCAGGCTTGCTTGGTATTTTATCTGCAGATAATGAGAAAAATGGCTACTGAATGCGCTAAAATAGAGGTTCAAAGTAGCCAGAAAGTAGCCATGGCGCCAACCTGAAATTTTTGTCGCCAGACTGGGTCGTAAAGTAGCCAATTTGGCGCAAAGTAGCCACCAACGGCAACCCTGGTGTGTGAATACTTTCAAACCAACGTTTATAGAACCAGGTAAGTTGCAAAACTCCCAGCGTCAGCCAACCCGTCGCGCGGCGCCGGGACAGCTTCCGGTTTGGTGGCGCTGGCGGCGCAACAAGCTTCCGCTAGCAGACGAAAACGCGTAGTCTGCGTGGCAAACGCCGGGGCCACGCCGGCGCGTAGCCGTTCAGAAAGGGCTCGGTTGTTTACTCGCCGACTGTAATCGTGATTTTTCGTTACGCTGCCGCTGCAATGTAAAACTGAGTAATATTTAGCAGCGGTAAGGCAAAGTCAGTAAAGCTATGGCTTTCAAGACCGTCCAAGATAACTGACGCTTGATAGCATAGCATACGAGTCTGCCCATTACCCTATAAGAAATTAACTATATGGCGCATTCTCGTAGCATAATTATTTAGCCAAAGCGGATGCTTGGGCGTGTTGGTACTTGACTGTGCAAGTATTGCGTGGCGTTAACGAATAAATCTTTGTTGTAAGTCAGCGCTGTTGTTTGTGCAATCCTTTTTCTGGTGCTCCGTAGTTTTTCGCGCTATTTCTTTTTCGATAATTCTTCACTTTCACTTTTTTGAAGTGAGGAGTTCTCACTCTGTACCGCGGCTGTCGTTACTTGTAATTATTGAGTGGTAAAATCGCCGTGTGTGTACTGCACGCCACAATTTCAGTCCTGCTACAGAAAGAAAAATTGTATTTATTTTTCGCACGCAATGCAGAGAAACAATTTTTCAGATATTGCATGTATGGTGTGATGCGCACAAACGGCACAACTTATTTACAGTCACAGGCATTAAACCTTATGAAGACAGCTCTAATTAACTGTAAAAAAATTATTTACAGCACAATTTTTAGAATCACTCAAATCAAGGCAAGTTCGGGAATATCTTTGGAATGCAATCTTCGACGAGGCTCCT
Source organism: Rhipicephalus sanguineus (assembly GCF_013339695.2). Taxonomy (NCBI): domain Eukaryota; kingdom Metazoa; phylum Arthropoda; class Arachnida; order Ixodida; family Ixodidae; genus Rhipicephalus; species Rhipicephalus sanguineus. Next base: position 213,074,973 of record NC_051177.1, on the reverse strand, counting down.
TTCTGCTGGCGATTTCAACCTTAATTCTTATTGTTGACCGTGTGAGTGAAAGTATTCAGGATTTCTTCCTCATAAATTTGCATATCACATACAAGTGATATGTCGGACAGTTTCTTGTCCATGGCGCGATCCCACGTCGCTCGCTGGTCAAGGTCACACGGGGCACAAATAGGTTACCAACCGTCTCGTATTTCGCGGGACTGTCCCGACTTTTTATACAGCGTTGCGAGCCGTCCCTGTCGGGACAGCTGTATGTCCCGGATTTATTCCGTACCGTCCAGTTAGAACTTTTTATGTGATCCAACGCACGCCCGACAACGCGCGTCACGCTCCAGAACATAAAGTTCTCACGAATAGCACGCACGAAGCAATGTTGCGGTGGCTAGCGGTGGCTGCGAAGGGCTTCAGTTTCTTTGTCTGAACTTCTGTGCGAAACGCGACGACTTTTACGGATACATTCTTCAGCAAGAGGAAATGTTGCGAGCAGCACGTAGCCAGCTTAAAAGGCCGAAACAATGGACACCCCCCCCCCCCCCTCCGACTCGTCCCGGCTCCCTTCATTGAAGAGTTGGGAACCCTAGGCACAAAAGAAATGTCGAGGTGTCTCGGAACAGAACATGTCGGCATGGTGAAGACATGCAGCATATCCGAAGCACAACAGAAAACGCCAAGCTGTTCGCGCAGAAAGCAGCCTCCACGGATCGCCAGCTGAAGAGAGCGGAGTGAGTGAATCCTGTTGCGACAGCAGCGCCACATCTGTCGCTGATGGCGGCGGCGCCGCGCAACATCGCTCAGTTTTGCAACTGACCTGGTTCTATAAACGTTGTTTCAAACGAATGCACCATTATCCATTATGTCATAAAAGTTGCTTTCCACAGCACAAACACATTAGTCTTCAAAAAACCGCTCTCCACGAAAATCTAGGGAAATCTAGAGAATTTTTTCACTCCAGAGAGGGAAAAAGTGGCTCCGCAGGTTGGCAGCACTGCTGCGGGGAAACGAGCGGGACGCGTTTCAAGCAACGTGTGTGGTCTGTTTGTTGTCACTCGCATGCAGCGCCGAAATCTTGGTTTTCCGCAAGGCGAGCCTGCAACCAACCTTGCCTGTGGTGGGGAGAGCTGTGTAATGCGCGAAGAGGTGAGCGATGTAAATCTTTCGGGCAGTGTTGTTGCAGGAGGGTTCGTGACGGACCTACCCGACCATCTTGTCGTCGCTGTCACCGTGCATTAACGCGAGTGTTCGCAAACTGCCGCCGAGTTCTCCACCGACCGTGTACCGTGGCTCGATGACAGCGGACGCATTGACCCGCGCACCCCGGCGGTACTCCCTCGACTCACGTTCTTCGGTCCGTCGCTCGCCCGACAATGCGGCTCAGCGGCCCTCGCAGCGCACTACTCTCGTCCGTGCTTTGGACGCTTGTCGCCGCGCACAGCGTCTGCGGCGAGCTTCGATCGAGTGCGGTCTCGAGCGACGCTCGCTCTAAGCGGCACGGAGATGCCGCTCCTGCGACTGTCGCAACCAACGCCAGCGGTGAGCGGCAGCTGGTGAGCGACAAGGGGCGCCCTTCCAAAGGCGCTAGCCGCCACCACGCGACACCGCTAGACGCGTGGCCAGAGAAGTGCGCCAGGCCGGCCAAGTGCGAGCCGCTCGTCAACGCTACCTGCTTCGGAGCGCCGCTGCCATACAGCCACACCACCGTCGAGTTGGCCAACGACTCGTCGTCGCAGTTCGAGATTCAGGTACGGAGCGTGCGCCAGAGGTAAAGAAAAAGATGGGATTCCAGTCTATCATCGTTTGTCTGCATTCGCATTGAATTGAGGTTGGGTCATTAGTGCAAAATAACAGTACTTCCTTCAGATACAAAGCAGTGGCGGAAAAGGAGGCCGTTTGACACTATCTGAACTGTTGTGTGCATAGAGCGTGAAAACGTGGAGCTCGAAATATCATGTTCATATGCGGAGTATGATAATCAAAGTTGTTCTACAGCCAGCCATGGGCAAGTAGTGATTACGAGAAGCGAAACACAGTTGAAACTCGATTTAACCAAGTGATGACTGCGCTCGGGTTATTATTTCGTTATATCGGGAAGTTTGTAAAATCAACATTTGGATTTTTCGGTGCTTCGATATCTTAAATTGTAATGTAGCGATACCCGAAAAGCTAGCACGATGTTGTTTCTGCCACCAACCCACCATGCACTTGTGAAAAACCCACATCAGCAGCCCTGACATAGAAGGCTCCATAGAAGGTCCGATCAGTGCAAGCCAGATATAGACGATCATGTTGAGATATGACCACCTAGCTATATGCAAAGATGCGGCGCATAAATGCAGTGATTGTGCGAGCAGGCTGAGAGATAAAGTTACGAGGGGACGACCAGTGCAATCTGTCGCATTAATCATGAAACAACAAAAGCAACCACTAAAATAGACAACAATAGAAACTTGCTGTGTGCTCCCAGGAGAGCACTTGTAGCTGGTTTCAGGGAACTGGAATGCAACACATGGCCACAGCCTTATCAGGATCCGCATGCTGGCCTTGACTGGAAATAATAAAGCCAATAAACTTAACAGAGGCCTGGTCAAAACAGCACTTTTATAATGAAGCCTTCAGTCCACTCGCCTGCAGAAGCACAATGCTCCTGCAGGATGCTTGCAAATGTGGAGAATGACTCACCATAAATGAGAACGTCATCAAGACAAGCATGAACTCCACACCTTTCAGGCCTGTGCTGCATATCTTGGAAAGCTATAGGTATGATTCTCTGGAAAGTGGACGGAGCATTTTCAGTCCAAATGGCATGCACGTCCACATGTATGCACAGGTTGGCAAAAATTGTGGAGCTCACTCAGACTCACTCAAGAACTATATTTTGTTCTTAGGGCTCACTCGGACTCGGGTTCACAAAAAGTTTTCTCAACTGGACTGACTCACTTAGACTCACACTCACAAACAATACATGCTGTAGGCTGACAGCGGTGAACAGAGCGTCAGCCGTCCATAAACTGATCATCACTGGGACGCACCGTCTTTTATACATCAGCCTTATTACTGGTGGTTGTGCAAGCTCTGGAATAATCTTGACTATTCGCATCCTGTGCGCAGTCTTAACAAAATGATCTACTACTATCACAAAGCTTCTCAAACACTACGGTGCAGTCTGCACTGAGCGCTGCTAACAGTCTTTGGTGGGTCAAACCCGAATACATCAAAAATAGACACTCGTGGCAGTATAATCACCATTTTCAATCATGGTGGGAATGCTCTCTAATGCCAGTGTCTCACATAATCAATGTGGTGAATTTTGATCTCGTATATTCAGATATGATTTATCAGTGGTTGCAATCCAATAAAGAAATTTTTATGAAAGACTGGACTGACATGAGGTGTTTTATCAGTAACTTCTATGAAAGAGTTTGCGCGGAGAGGTCAAGGCACCCCTCTACTTCCGTAATTCACTCATGCCTCTGATGAATGAATATCGAGGTGTTGTATGAATGCTAGTGCTTTGCAGTATGTGTGAGTACTAGGCATGAACATAAATGTGAGCCGACATAAGGATGATAATAGTGCTAAAGTCAACTCATGAGTGAGTTTGCCGACCTATGCATGCCTGTGCCATGATGAATAATAAATGCCATCTTCTCGTAGTCTTGTGGGTGCAAACTTACTTGCCAGTATGCACATTTCAGGTCAAGGGTAGCAAGTATGTGCAACCTGATATGTTTTGGACGATGTCGTCTAATAAGGGCAACAGGTGCATTACAGTGATTGTGCATTCATTCAAAGGCTTATAGTTCACACACAAGCACTTTTTCTCTCCATGGGCCACCACAATAACTGGAAAGGCCCAAGGGCCAGAAGCTGGGAGGATCATACCTTGGTGGAGCAACTTCTTTATCTGAGTTTCCTGGAACTGCCTGTCTTCTGCAGCCTACCAGTATGGGCTCCGACTGTACGGTAAAGCATCAGGTAACAGGTCAGTGAGGTCCTGCATACCAGTGAAGTCGCCAAGATCATCGTCATGGCGAGCAAAAACAGCATTGTGTTCGGCCAAAATACCTTTTATAACTGACCGCTGGTTGAGAGTGAGCTGGCTGCCAATGCGGGCCGATGGAATATCAGGATGAATGGGCACAAGCACCGTGTCAGAAGCGAGGGAGTCTGACACGAGATGGGTACTACTTGAGGGCAACGTTTGGTGCTGCTAACGCTTGCCATGGTGGCTGCTCTGGCAAAAGGAAAGGAGCACGTTGCAGGCAGTCTTTGGAACTGGGTATGACTCAAGGAAAAAGGACAGACCTAGCTGGGATCACAGCATTTGCCATTCTTGGGACCAGTTTTTGGTTTGCGGTAATAGTGACGCTGTGGCTGTATGCTGCAACTGTGTTGGTTTCGGTGCTGCAGAGAACAACCAGTCCTCACCAAGAATGAGAGGGAGTACATTATCCTCCAAAACAGCAGCTTCAACAAGTCCTGTGACTGGGCCGGTGGATATCTAAAAAGTGCAGCACCAACAGGCAGCACTGTGCCCCCTCTGACCACCGCAATAGGGAGCTCGGTCCATGACATTATCATGCTTCCAGCCACATAGGCTTTAGGGATTAGTCACCTTCGATCCCGAGTCGGTGAACGCTTTGCCTTCAGCGACTCTCTTGACAGTTACCTTGAAGAAAGGGCATTGCTGCTGTGAGTCGTCGAGCGTAATGGGTGCACTGTGCAATGCTGGAGGCAGCTGTTTCTTTCGATTGGTTGGAGGTGCTTATGATACCAACGATGATAAGCGGTTGGCACGTGTAGGGCATTTGAATGCCAGATGCCCCAAGGCATGACATTGGTAGCAGACAGCTTGAGACAGCTCTTGGCTGCTCTGAAAAGCTGGAGTGCCGTACTGTGCTGTAATATCTGCATAAGTAGCTTCTTGTTGATCTGCGGGCAGCTCTGAAATGCACTTTCTTGATGTTGCACCTGGGAGGATTGTGGTGCCAATGGTTTTGGGTGAGGCTGCTGACACTCTGCAGGCTTAAAGGCATGAAATGGTTGTGACAGCTGCTTCACAGAACCGTAAAATGGCGACAGGCTTACTTTGGCTTGGAGATGCTAGTGCACACACTTGTTGAGGCTAGTGCAGTTGCAATAAAATCGGCTACTGTGAGTGGCTGGCTGGCTGCTATGGCAGCGAGGATGTATTGTTCGCGTAAACCATGCAGCAGGTAGTCGATTTTTTGGTCATCGTAGAGGTTAACTGTGCAGCGCTCAATTATCCTCAGCTTGGCAAAGGCATATTGTTGCAAGCTTTTGGGTGGGGCATGGGTTACCGTGATAACCTGTTCTTGCCACTCGATGAGGGACAGTTCTGTAGAAAATGTGTCCTTAAGGGCCCCACTTCACGTGGCCCAGCTGGTGTACTGGTTCCTGAACGAGAGATGCCAGTTTTGCGCCATACCTTTCAGCTTGTTAGCGGCGATGATGCATGTAGTGGTGTCGTCCCACGAAGCAAGCTGCTGCACTCGTCGCACATCATCAAGCCACATGTTGACACTGTGGCTGCGCGAACCGTCAAACCGCGGGATGGAAGATGACAGATCGGGAAGGGTCATCGTTGCTGCAGGGCAAGGTAGCTGCTCAAACAGCAAGGCAAGACTGTAGAGGGGCTGGGTCTAGCATCAAAGGCACCAGAACGGTTGAGGCAGAATGCATTTGCTCCTACCGGGGGGTAACTTAACGCTGCTGTTGAATGTCGGCTTCAAGTAAGTCGCTGAATGAGGTCCTCTTTCGAACATGTAGTGTCGCCGTGCCAGTTCTTCACGTATAACGTCGACGCCTACGTGCAACATTATCACTGGGTCGAAATGCTCCTACACAATTCCCATCATGATGTTCTGCAGAGCCGGCTGTGCGCAGGCGCTCACACACAACACACAATCTTGCTAAGCGCGTCCACTGGCAAGTGCATATGCAGAGGCGCGCACAAGGAGGTGAGCGAACGGCGGGAAACGTTCTGCTGAGGAAAAAGACAAAAATGACGAACTGACTGTGGAAGGGTGAAGGCTGGCTTACTTACTGAGCCGTTGGCGTACTTGCGTGGCTGCACAGAGGCTCGGGCATCGACTGCACCAGATGTGAGGGCTGGACATGAAGGCTGAGGCGTCAGCGAGGCATTGTGAGTAGGAACAGAAGAATGCATTTATTGGAACATCGTGAAACCGGTAAAATGTTACCATCCACGCCGGAGACAGGAGTGAGAGAAAAAGTGCGTCCTGGCCCTCACTAGGGGCTGGAGTCATGCTGACGTAACGGCACCGGAGGTGGCGCTAGTGATTAGCCAGGCCGCTATGCTACAGCACATGCGGGCACTCACATCGGTGTTGCACCATCCGCTATGCGGGCTACAGGGATTGGAGCAGGAGTGAACGCTTTCTTTAAAGGGGCCCTCCAACACTATTCAACCCCCCATTTTTTACTTGCGGGTTGCGTAGACTGATGGCTGGGGATAATTTTAGCATAAGTTTAAGCACCGATATCAAATTATTTAGTATTTTAATCACGCGTTGAAGTCGCTACATCGCTGCTGACCGCATCAGCGCGTAGTGGCGCTTGCCAGAACTATTGCGGGCGGAAATGACGAAGATGGGCGCTAGCCTATGATTGGATAAATGAAACGTTAGAAGTAATAACGGCGTTGCATCAAAGTTGAGATTACTATTGTGTTTCGTTTTTCTTTTCTGTGCTTTTTCAATGAACTCCAAATAGCCGCCGTCGCAACAAAAAATATCACTACAACCACAAAGTACGACAGAGGCGCCGGTTGCCATTTCGCCTCTGGTTGCTCTGGCTTTCTTTTTTTTTTTTTTTTGCCTGCGCCGGTCGGATGTCCATATGAAACGCTTGCCCCTCTTCCTTCTTTTTGCGTCTGTACGTTTGCGAGCTGCCTCTTTCCGCATGTGCGGTAGGCTCATGATTGTTGTTGAAACGGTGCAAGTAATCCTCTTCGTTGAATTGTTGTCGCTGCACACTTGTAACTCGTCGGGCTGCTCACCGAACAACCCGCGTAGGGGCGACCGTGTTTAACCGCCCATGCCGCTCCACAAATTCCCTTCTCAGAATGAGAAGAGGGAATGACATGGAATGTCGTTGTAAGGAACAGCAGACAAAGCCTCCCCAGCCTCGCTACGAAGCAGTAGCGCCCGCTCAAGTTCTGACAAGTCAGGAGGAACCACGTTTGTTACTATGGCAACGACGTCAACAATACGTTGGAAAGGAGAAGCAACAATGGTGTGCGAGCTTCCCCTACGTAAGAGCTTTCAGCCCATTTCATTGGAGCGCCATCCGACGTCACAGCAGAGAGTGAAATGTGGTCACGTGACCCCGCGAAAATCGAGTTGAGGGCAGGCATTTTTTTTCTTGTATTTTGAATTTTCTAAATTGAATAACTTCGTACTGCGTGCCGCTATCGTTGCCGTTCTTGCTGAACTAGTTCGTCCGTACTTCAGCCTACGCAATCCACGAGTAAAAAATGGGGGGTTGAAGAGTGTTAGAGGGCCCCTTTAATTGAGCACAAAGTTCCTGGACAGATTAGGTGTACTAGGTGGGTGGTTATTGGGTCTGTTAACTGGGCAAAGCGTCTGGAGTCCTGTGTTGGCCAGTTCATGATGTCAAACAGTCTAGATTAATGAAATCATTGCGTGAGGATCTTCATGGACTTGAGTAGGAACCAAAGACGCAGCTTCAATTTCGCAGTGAATGATGTACACAATATTGCCGGATGCAGCAGGAACTGATCATAGACGGTTGTCCTCGCAGGTAGTTGATTTAGCCATGTTGGGAAGACATGAAAAGTATGGAGTAATTCAACAACTTTTTGCTTCAAAGTGTTTGCATTCATTAATGACATCGTCCACTGTCAATGATTTTCTGAATACCAGGAGTGTAGACGCATTATCCGCGATCCCTTTGAGGATGGGCCTGACCTTTTTCATTTGTAGCATGCTCTCATCAACCTTGCAGCAAAGTGCGAGCACATCTAGGATGCATGTCGCATATGATGTGGTGCAAGTCTGGAGTTGGCATGCGAGTTCTTTGTGTGCCACATGAAGGCACCCAGTTGTCTTGCCAAACAGACTGATTAGTTTTTGCTTGCACACTTCCCAACTCATGATCTTTTGGTTGTGGTTGGAAAACCACACTTTTGCCATTCCCTCAAGGTAAAATAGGATATTGGCCAGCATAGTGCCAGAAAAGGTGCCTAGGTCGCGTGATTGTGTCTGATTGATGGTGCGGTTAGTGGCAGTTCGCTGGTTGGTTAAGGCATGGTTGATGAAGTTGCTGATGCATCCGCGTTCTTGTCTTGAGCCAGCATTGCAGGCGCAGCCAAGGACTGTCCACTGCGTATATCCAATGTGAATCTTGAAGGAGAACCTGCACTCTCCATTAAAATGTTAAGAGGGAAAAGGTGTTGGGCAGTATATTTGCAACATATTGTCACGGGGTCATGAATGTCGACGAAGGCAGCAGTCGGCGTGTCCAAGATGAAACTCTTTATTTGGCTGAACTTATGGCCGGGAAACTGAAAGTCAAACTACAGCAATTCGCCTCGTGCGTCACCGATGGTGGCGCTGCGAACGGCGCTTCGGTGATGCAAAGGCGGGGATTCGGCTTTTGTCGTCTGCTAGGATCTGGCTAGAACAGCAGCATTTTCGTTATAGTTCGCTCGCGTCACACGGCGTTCCTCGACTACTAGCTGTTTTTTCTTCTAATTATAGTTCTTTAAATGACTGCTAGCATTACAGGAAGTTTAGAAACGTTAACGTTTAACGTATCTTCTATATACCCACAGCCATCGTGGTCGGGATCATGCCCCCGGTTTCGTAGCGTCACTCACTGGGCTGGATGGCGTTGAAGTAGCCTACGTGAATGCACGAACGTCCCACCAAGCGAATTAAAGAGAGTCTACGCTACTCTCCAAGTGAAGCACGATCAATAAAAGTTAGCGTTGTGTAAACAGACTTGAGTTGAATGAAAATTCACACTCCACTCCCAATTGTAGTCATGTGAATCTGTGTGCACAAAATGTTTACAGACAAAATAAAATTGATAACTTCATCGACCAGCGGGTTATTGAAGACAACTAGTGTAGATTGGATGAGTTGGATGCACATTAAAACTTGTTACACATACTATCGGCTCCAAATGAAACACCAGCAGTGGTGCGCGTGGTACAGTTCGCACCCTTATGATTAGAGATAGATATACTCCTGTGGTTTGCTGCTCGTGAGCCACATTCATGCTTTCGATCGCGCAGTGCTGCCTAATCGGGTGTGCGGGCCTGTCAATGGTGATGACAGGACGGCGCGCACTTTAAGGTTCCTAATGCTTGGGAAACGCGCTCCACTGTTCGTGTTTCATTTGACACCAATTGTACAGCTTGGTAAATAGTAGGAAAAATCAGTGAATGTGTCAAGGAAGAGAAGAAAGAGAGCTCTTTCCCACCATTCTTTTGGCCCCTTTGGCTGGTTATTGCTATTCCTTACCGCACTGTAACAAGATTGAAGATTTTAAGGCGAAAGCCTTAGATTCCTCATGAAACACTAAAATTGACCGTCGGTGTCCTGCGTCGGCAACGTCAACACGAGTGATGCAAAAAATCATCACACGATGACTTCATCATGACGTACAGACCGCCAGAATTTCTGACGTCATAACGTCCTGTCACATGATGACGTCATCACATGACATTGTCGCTTTGCATTGCCTCCCTGATCGGACTACCGATCACGGAGGCAATGCAAAACCAGGTGATGTGTAGAAAGCTTGCAATGCCTCCGATCCTTGAGGCAGTGCAAGACCACATTACGCCCAGAAAGCATTCGGAGGGGGGCGGGAAAGGAACAATACATTGACTGAAGGAAAAGGACAAGATGGCTTTTACCTTCGAGTCATCTTAGGCAAATACATAAGGGACCCTGTGAGTCAATTTAGTGCAGTGATCGCACCACGCCTTATCAGGAGTTGACCGTTGAGAGTGATTTACACTATTTTATTGCAAATACATCTTGTTGCGACTTTCTGATGCGAAAGCTTTGTATTTATCTACGTTAGTATGGTTACGCTAATCTTTTTCACTATACTTTCAGATGACTATGAACGAGTCAGAAAACGTCGTTTTATTACCTAGGGATTAAAACATGTTCCATAAAAAAAAAAAAAGACTCCGCATAACCTACCAATATTTCATATCACCGTCATGCATCTACTTTTGACTCGTGCTCTCAACCTTTTTATTTCTTGTTTAAATTTCAAGTACTTACGACGCACTTACACATTTGGATTTAATCAAAGGTTGTTGTTTGTAACAACCATTTAATTTATTTGAATGACATCACACGTCGCTTCTCGTGCACTAAAACTCCGAATGTAGGAATTTAACCGAAGGAGCTGGCTTGGCAACCGAACACGCGCACTACGCGGTATACATATATTGCGCTTTAACGCAGACACGCAAGCCGAAGCCCAAACGCTGAGTCAGTGATCGAAAAGGGGCCGGAAAGTCATTTTGAGTGTGCCACGGCCATAGAACAGTTGCAAAAAGAAATCGTCGTCATACATGCAGATGTACACATTGATTACTAGCAGACGACACCAGGAGCAATCGACCCTGAATGTGCTCCTGACTGCAACTCCGCTCGATTTTGCTTGGCATTTGTTTGAACATTCAGTACATATTGCTTTATGAACTTGCCCACTAATGTTTCAATAACTCGAGCAGGACAGACTGGTCGCGGCAACGTCAAGCAGCCTTCATGTAGCGCGCGAGCAAAGAGCGGCGCTCGAGTCCTTTCTGTAACGTCACGCGCAAGAGGGCGCCACACAGAGATCTCGAGGCGAATATACACTGTACACTGATAGCGGCGAACAGAGCGTCGGTTGTTGAAAAATCGATCATGGCTGGGACGCGCCGTCTTTTATACATCACGCTTCGAACTTTCCAGCCTTATCATTGGTGGTCGCGCAAGGTCTGGAATAATCTAGACTATTCGCGTCCTGCGCGCAATCTTAACAAAGTGATCTACGACAATCGTGAAGCTTCTCAAACTCTGCGGCACGGTCTGTGTCAAGCGTTGCTAACCGTCCTTGCTGGTCAAACCCGAATACATCAAAATAAAACGAGAAGTGCGCGTAGCAATATGTACAGCACTCAGATGCAGGCGTACTAGGATGTAGCGCAGTCTGCGCGAGAGATCACCGAGTGCCGTGTTCTTCCGTACTGTGTTCATCTTCATCTCTGGCACCTTGTAGTAACACTTTATGTCGATTTTAGATGAGTAGAAGTTTGGGCTAGTTGGTGATGCATACTTGGTAAAATAAAGTGCAATTAGATGGGACAAACAAAGGTAAGGCAGATGGAACGAAGTGCTCAACTGTGAAGATGTATTGAAAGGCAATGCCACAGCTAGACACATGAGTTTGCACATGAGCACAAGATGTTTTATGGCCAGCAACAAAAAACAAGAAACAACAAAGTTAGGCGCGGTAAATCCCCGTGACAACACTAACATGTGGCAAATGAGTGCGCAAGAATTTCCGCTTGAAATGTGGCGCGTGGGTGCGCAGTTGACTACATAAAACCGTAAAAGGAGATAAACAGGAGCAGATACACTAAACAGAAGAACAGAAGTAGAAAACCCGTTTAAATGTGGCTACTGATGAATCGCAATTCCTCGTTTAAGAGAGCGACTGAAGCGACACTCGCACACAAGTCGGGCCCAGAGTTTTCGATCAAAGCAGCTTTTAATATCTCTTGTTCTAATTTGGTATCTCCGCGACCTACCATATCCGTATTCATCAACAGTGGGCAACAACCGCTACCTTTACAATGTAAGGCAAGGTTTGACCCCTCTCCCGACTTCAAGCACCTAAGTGTTGTCGTAGCCGGTGATTAAGGCACTGACTGCTCTGCCCCAAGTAAACAACACAACAGAATCCGTGCACTGGACATACTGATATTCGTGTTTGGTAGTGTAGCGTTTCCTTATTTGGGTACTTGTCATGCGTCTGCATAGTTTCACTAACTTGCATGGTGCTAGGAAAACGTGATCTACCCCATGCCTAGCCGCGACTCTCTTCGGGTTATGTGACAATTTGCGCACATACGGGACAACCTCGTACACACCCCTCTTTGGTGGAATGCCTGCATCTACGGCATGCTCCTTGCGAAGCTGGTTTAGCAGCGTTTCTGCGACCGCTAGAAGAAGTGTACGAGGGAAACCTGCCTGTTGCAGTCGTGCTTATGTTGATAATTGAAGGAAAAGAAGACATCAACAATAAAATTATTGCACACCACTTTACCCTTTGCAAGAGCATTGCAAATAGGAACAGTTCCAAATTTCTGGGTCTTTTTTTCTTAAATTTATAGTAGATAATCTTTTTTTTTGTCAGTAATACAGGGAGCTGAGTTAGTTGGTAGGTAGTCATGTTAAAAAGGCAGGGCGTGTAAACACGGACACAAGAGAGAAGTCAAGACACCACAAACTCCGGCATTTGTGGTGTCTTGACTTCTTTCTTGTGTTCATGCTTGCATGCCTTGTCTCTCTTGTCATTTGTTTTAATGTTTTGGGGCAGAATACACAAAAATGCTACTAGAAGAGCCAGCGGGCACGCAACAGCTGTGGCAGTTGCACCATTTTGATATAGTTTCGTATTTTTGTGCCGAGCTGCACCTGAGCGGCGATATTTGTTGATATAGCGCCATGCTGCGCCAAAACACCCATCTAATCACAAAATTTTTCATTTACACTAGTTTTAGTAGCGAATGAAGCCCGTGTTGGCAACCTGCAGTTGGGAGGAGCAACGTCATCAAGGGAGTGACATTTCCATAGGGCCAATGGGGACGAAATTTGGAAGCGACAATAGTGCCATCTGGATTCTGTAGTTTATTGCACTTATAGAAAAGAAAATGTCCACTTACTAATAGCAGAAGTAGTATCGATCATTTTTCACACATTATTTAGATTTAAACACCACATGCTATATTTGCATTATTTAAAACTTCCTAGAAAGTGAAATAATTTGAAAAGCGCCAGGGCGCTTTGGAGGCATCAATGTCACAGCTGGCGTTGTGCATAGCACACAATGATGCCTTCACGGCTGGGTAGCGGCTGTACTCCTTAGCTTGTTCTGGATAGGTACCCCCTCCAACATTTTTTACAGTGAAAGTTGTTATGAGATCACAACAACAGCCATTTCTGGCGCCGTAGTTGTCTGCCGCCACCACTGGTGTCCGTAACCACTATCACACGAAATAAGAAAAAATGTCCAGGATACAATGGGGTTCGAACCTGGGCCCTCTGCATGGCAGCCCAGTATTCTACCTCAGCACCATGCCGGTGCTTGAAACTGCTTTGCAAAAAGATCCTCTACAGGCTTCATGTCGGGAAGGAACCACATTAATATATGTAATTTAGCATGTTAGAAGAGTAAAATAACAACCACACAATGCGAATTCTTCAACGTGTGGGTCGTTGAATGCTTCCTACCCATTACAAAAGGCTCAGCCATAATTCTTCGTCGTCATCAGGCACAGCATCAACAAAGTGCACATAATGCTTACAGGTGTGTAGCGAGTACCACGGTTCTTTGCGGAATGACGAATAATGGTGTAGTGGGTGCTTCCCAACTTCACAAAAAGGATGATTTATGGCGTAGTGGGTACCTTGCAAGTGTACTTGTATTAATAGCCTCAAGAGGGTTTACAACGGGCTCTAGAAATGGCGCCCTTCCAGCTTTCGCTGTGACTGTGCTGCGCTTTCTGCGCAGGCCGGGCGTTTTCTCGTCTGCATAATATATTTCGTGTTCTTCTAGACGCACAAACACTAAACACTCAGAAGTTTCTTGCATACTTACCTTAGAAGGTGTAGCGCTGCTGCATTCATGTCGAGTGAAATTGCAATGCTGTTCACACAAGCTTGCTGTAAGTAAACAGATTTGTTCTGATGGAATTGATGTTTACATAAAACGAAGGGTGCTTGAGTAGTGGTTCAGCATACCAGTGTGTATATGTGCTGTACATGCATAAGCATTTGTATGCAAAAAGGTACATGCTACACGTTCGGAGCATAGATGCTCTCCAGCGCTGAATGAATAAATACAGTATAACCTCATTACAACAGACCTTCATAGTGAAGAGGATTTTGGTCTGTTGTAAAAGGAGTATGTAAAATCCAAGTACTGTTACAACATACTTTTATGTAAATGCTGAATGGGTCTGTTATAACCTGTGGAGATAGGTTTAGCGCAAAGCTTACCCTACGAGGCGACCGTGAAGGGACGCGACGTTCTCCACTGCCGCAGCGAACAAAGACGCTACGGCCGGGTTCGTCGATTCTCCGGCACGGCGCAGAAAAGGCACTCGAGGCAGGAGGTCAACAAACAACGCGGGTTTATTAACCCAAGATGCAGCACAGTACGACAGTCACGGGCTTGCAGGCCGTAAAGGGAACTCCGCAAGACCGATCGAGTACGCTTGCCAGCGGTGCTACGACTATCACACAAAGGGCAGCAGTCGAGCACACGAACGAGAAGCCGCCTGCTAGAGCAGCGCGTCAACCTCTCGTGCTAGCCTGAGAGCATCTGACGCGGGCGAGCCCGCGCCAGACAGAAGCGAGCTCAAGGGGAAAGGGGGTTGTCACTGGCGGCCAATGAGGAACGGCGTTGCTCAGTGACGTAAGCTAGCTTGGAGGCGTGAGCATGTGAGCATGTCGAGGCATGCCCGGACGCGTGCCCGCGCGGGGCCAGCACACGCGCTAGCTGGGGAACGAGGCGCCAAAGGGAAGGGCGCGCTCGATTCCCACAAACCAGAGAGAATTACGAGTCACAAATGCGGTCAAAGAACGGATTTATTCTTAATGGGGTACGTGGCTTTCTTGCTTCGGAAAATTTTAAAAATTCAATTTCCTGAAAGTCACATTTTCAGTTTCTGTAGCCCTTTTTCTAGTTGATTCCACAATATCGTCACTGGGCGCCGCCATTCTGCGCATGTCGGAAAGAGCATTTCTCCGTATTCAAATTACCCGCTTCAGCTAGATCCTCCTCTTAGAAGCAAGCATCCAGAAAGCAAATGTTTGTCGTTCGTCTTGAGGCCTCCAATTGGCTGTTTCTGCCATGTTGCTCCAGCACCTACAGAGTACCGATTTTTGCTCCGGGAGAGCATCGTCTGCTGCTTGCGCGTCGCGAGGTCACGGCTGTCGAAAATCGTGTTACTTACTGACGCGTTCGCGCTCGTTGTGTGTTCACGGGTCGATGATCATTTAAAATATAATTACATTTTACTTTGGCAGCTTCAAGCGGATGCTCAGTTGTCCGATTTTGATATCGCGCCACACTCGTCACGAACATCGCAGACGCGTGTCTCGGACCGATTCGTCAGACCCGCGGTTAGAGGTTCTGCTCATCAGCACTTCGAACCTCGTGACGAAGACCATCCGGGGACAACTCTTTGTACTTGCAATCGAGCATGGCGTACTTTGAAACATCGGGCATCCCAGCCACGCACATCGCAACTGAGCTTTTGCTTGACGTCGTGGCTAGGCCTAACTACGCTCACAACGCCCGTGTACGAGACGAATCCAAACTTTGTGGGCAAGAACATCACGCTAGGGGACATGCGAAAGCAAAGAAGCCGCAGTGTGCTTCGTCGCAAGCAACGAATCTCATCGCCTGCTGGCTCCTCGGAATCGCAGATGGGCATATTACGCTACGGCAGCTTACCCCACCGGCCAAGCTGCCACTCGGAGCAGTGACGGCAGCGGCTAGCTATTTCGTGCCTCAGTGCCCCAAAACACAAAACCAAGCACGCTGCTCGCCGAATTTTTGTCAGCGCGACGGGGCATAACTGATCACTGACAGACCGGAGATCGGTAGCCTTTGTTTTTAAATCGGTGCGTCGATATCCGGCATGCTGTTCCCATCTCGAAAGTAAGCCAAGCGTTGTTTGAAGTCAGAAGTTATTGAATTTGGAATGTCCGTGGCAGAAAAGTCCGCTCTAAAGGGGCCTTGGCCACCTTGCAGGCGTCACATTTTAGTCACTTATAGCTGAATGTCCGTTGTACCAGCATCCGTTGTAAACAAAGCTCAATCAATGGAACAGATAGGGAGGTTGGCATAACGCCGCAAATTGGTCTGTAGTATCTGAACGTCTGTTGTAAGCAGATCCGTTTTAACAAGGTTATACTGTACATTGATTCGCAAGAAGCAGTCGCTGGTGTGATCAACGCGCGCCACTAAAATCCCTGCCTTTTTGCAGCTAAAGATGTCTCATCGCTTCGCTCACAGTACTCGACAAACTGCTTCTTGTTCTGAACACAGCCGCCAGTGCGGTCGCGACTTCATCCCTTCGATCCCACTCTGTTGTTGCCCATTCCAGAAGTGTGTCAATAATGAATTTCTTTAGCGTTCATGCTGAATATGGTTCCCGACAGCCTAAAATTAAATGAAAAGTGATTTTTTTGTGCGTACTGATCTGAAGTCTTAAAATAAAACGAGTGAAAAAAACGGTTAGACGTAGTCTTGATTACCTACGCCAGCAGTGCGCTGTCATTGATTTGACAGCGGCGATATGGCTTGGACGCGAAACACTCAACATGCCAAAGGCTTGACGTCATCCAATCCAGTCCAATCTAGTCACTCTGGCAAGACTCAAACAAGACATTGGCGTGTTTCGCATGTTTGCTGGTGGGACTCCGTGAAGTTATTGCTGCTTGACCAAGCATTATTAGGGAACCAAGTGGTAGCCAGCAAGGCACTGCTCACTAGTGTCGAAAAAATAATCAACTTAGGTGTCACGCAAAAAGACAAAAAAAAATGTTGCTAGTGGCTGAAAGTCTTGAGCAGGCACTTAAGAAGCTTGAACACACAATAAAAGAAAGGTCAAAGAAGGCCAATTGTTGATATCACGTCATTGATGTTAGTGCTAGTGATGTTTTATGAGCTTCTTGTCATTCAAACAATTGTCTTATTTGTGTCCATTGTAGTTAGATGCTTCTCAGGTGGAAGAGCTCTTTGGTAGGCATTTTTATACCATTCTTTTGTTGTGCCTTTCATTGCTTGGTCCTATAAATACTAAGCATTTGCACCAACCTTGGTGCAAATTCATCATGCACAAAGCCTTGCTGGTTTCTGCACAATTTGTTGGTCACCTTCAGGATGTTATCTGCTGAAATCATGTTTGCGCTGACATCGAATGGTTTGCGCATCCTTTTGTTTACTGTTCCAAAAGCAAGCTTTCTTTGTTAAGCTGTTCCAAATGTGCAATTTGGTGCTCCAAACAGTCCCCCCCCGTAACATGCTCCAAATTTGGATTTTTGTTCTCCAAAAATTGCTCCAAATCCTATTTTGGCTGTTGCACCCCTGAGGCAGCAGCCTGCAGTTTAGTGATTTGTCGTGAAATCACATTTGCCACTTTGTGGTGACAGA
Source organism: Rhipicephalus sanguineus (assembly GCF_013339695.2). Lineage (NCBI taxonomy): Eukaryota > Metazoa > Arthropoda > Arachnida > Ixodida > Ixodidae > Rhipicephalus > Rhipicephalus sanguineus. The sequence continues at coordinate 213,057,507 of NC_051177.1, read as the reverse complement.
ACCTTGTCACAGCAGAATGCAGTACATTAACAGTGATGCCAGATTTCATTACCTTAGGTGGGAGGGAAAAAAATTTAATTTTGGAGAAAAATCCATCTTGGAGAAAATGACTTGCATGAAAGTACAACGCGAGGTGAAGAAATTGTAAGACATTATCATGCAGAACTTTGTACATGAAACGCAGCTCGTGCCCCTTTTTGCTCAAACAGTTTAATCGTATAGTCATTTTCTGTTCATGGAACGCTCAGTCACCTAGTGAATGATAGTTGTCTACATATCTAGACACTTTTATTACAAGGGTTCCCAGTTTTTTTACCTAAGTAACACAAAAAATATCACTAGCATGCCTATCTGCTCTCCTGCAGTTTATATACAGGCTTTTCGTTCACATAAATGAAAAGAGTTGGGCTGTGCCATATACAAATTAATATGTGGTTGAATGACTTGATAAATCTGGCATATATCTCTGGTAGATTCTCACAGGTCTGATTAAGCATATCATTTGGTGTGGATTGAATTACTAAAGATGGTGGGATGATGGGAGGTAATTTTCTTATGGCAATAGTTGTCACAGAATAGTAGTCATAGATGTTCAGTTAGTGTGTTGGTGGCTGTCCCTTAGCTACATGTCATTCTGGTGTTGCTCAATGCACTGTTTCGAATTGCTTGGTTTCTCAGTGTACATGTACTGGAATGTTGAGAGTGAAGACGAGTGCTTTGTTTGGGCAGGAGCGGCTGGACCTGTGGTACGGTCTGCGGCAGATACCTCGGTGCTGGGCTGTGGTGCAGCCCCTCCTGTGTGCTGTGTACCGTCCCCGCTGTGTGGACGGCCTGGTCACATTACCGAGCCACGAGACTTGCCGCCTTGTTCGCGCATTCTGCCGAATCACTGCTCTCGACTCTGATCGGTGGCCATTCTTTCTCCGATGCCAGCAGGAAGGCATCTTTGCATCTGGATGCAAGGTTGGTGGGGGGGGGGGGGGCTTTTTCACATAATGATCCCTCGGTGCAAACCCATTATCCAAGATTTCTCGAGTTCAGTGGGTAGTAAAAGCTAATCAGAATGGAAGTGTGGCAGTAACAACCGGTATTACTCTGGAATACGCTCACATGCGTATGAATAGCAGATGGACTGGTTTGTGAGCTTATATTTGATTACTGACAACTGTATGCTTGCTGCCTCTTATTGTGATTCAGGTGTCTTTGTGTGCATAAGTTCTGCGGATAAAGTATTACATCCTTGACTCACACTTTCGACAGTATTTGGGCCTCTAATGTCACTACAACATTGCATTATTGGCATTACTTGCATTGGCAGATTGATCATTCCAACGTACTGCATAATTTTGAGGTATTTGAAATGAACGAATAAATGTATTTTACCACATCTAACCCACCTGGAAAGGCAGTTTCACTGCAGCATGGGGTTGCTGGCCTGTCAAGCTGCCTGTAAAGGAAAAATTCGCACTGCCATGAAGCCACACTTCAAGGTTAAGTGCATATGACCTCCATCCTGCAAAATTCTTCTTTTTTTTTACATATAAGGTAAAAAAGGCATGGCAGTTTTGAAACATACAGTGATTCTACTCCTGCGCCAAATGCCCAAATTGGAGTTACTGTGCTTTCCTGATAAAATCGACTTAAATTGCGCCAAACTGTGTCAGAGCCTCAGGTTTGAGTGTGTCTATCACCGCAATCGCTCTGCCGGTGCGTCAAAATATGTGAAGCGTGATCTTGAGGCCACCAAAATTACAACCACGGACCAAAGATTATTCCGCAAACGAAACAGTGCTTGTACGTGTGTACTGATTAATTAAGCCATGATGCCATGCACGGTACCGATGCAGCTTCTGTTATGCAAGTCGGCTTGACAGCAAAACGCGCTCTCCGCAGAGCCTTGTGACTTCTAGGCCAATCGTTGACGATCAAGTGTGGTGGCGATTCATCAGCTGACGTCGTCTGTTCCAGAAAGGCTGCTTGTAGCTCGTTTCAAGTGGCGCACGGCATGTAATTAAGGCAATGTTTAGTAATAACTACACGCGTGCCGTTAAAATGTCTGTCACTTCTGTTTCTGGACATTTCGGATTGAAATCGGGGAAACCTGGCAAGACATATATAGAACAAAATGAAATTTTCAGTCCATAGAAGAGCAACACAAACAGTAGGAACACGCCGACACTTATCAAATACAGTGTAGCCCATTTATAACGAACCCACATAGAGCGAAATAGCGGTTACAGCGAAGTGACCTTGATTTCCCGTCCCGATTTCCGCATTTTCAATGCCTTTTAAGTCTACTTTTAACGAAGTAAAAAAATTCGACTCAGCTGATATAGCGAAGTGTTTTGTCGAGAACAAGAAAAAAAAAAATCCATCAAACCACCTTTTGAGCTTTCGCGTGAATCAACTAGGCCGAAAAACCGCCAGTTCTTGGCTCCCGGCAGCCGCTTTGCCCCACTCGGCTCCCTGCAAAAGCTTGCTTCACCACACCACACGGTCGCCCGGTAGCAGTCTCCCGAACGCGTCCCATTCTTTTTTCCAGTGCCAGGTGGGCCGGGCCGACCGCCGCGATCTTATCTCGTTTCACGGCGTACTCCTCTCTTCAGAGAGGAGGTCGTGGGGGCAGCTTCAGAAACTTTGTGGCCGCTTTAGACCGGTTCCACTTGTGGTGAAAAAGCGTTTTGGTGAAAAAGCGAAGCTAGTTGGTGCACTCCTAAATTGCTTTTCTTCCACGGCATGGCGCCACCAGCTAGGCCTACCTAAGCCTGGCTGCGGCGCTCCACCAGCGGCTCTGCGCAAACCTGTCGCACACAAAGCCGTTCTTTCTTTCGTGGTCTTCAGTCAGTTCAGTCTTAGCAGCAGAAGGAGCCGTTCACACATGTTGTGCTGTGTCTCTGTTCACGGGTGAAAAGCGGATTATCGCAGCACGCTTGGACTTGACCACGGTTGAGCAGCAGAAGCATTCATTCGCTCGTGCTGCCTCTATTCACTCGTGAAAAGCGGATTATCGCAGCGCGCTTGGACTTGCCGTGGTTGCAGCTAGGCCTGCCCATGTGCATCGGCGAACTTTACGACAATGTCGAGTCAAGCGATACTTGGAACGACCACCTCATCAAGACCAAACGAACAGTGCTCTCTCTAAAAGTGAAACGTGACATTTTGGATGAAGTTCGGCAGAAAATTAAGAAGACCGACATTGCGCGGAAGTACGGCATAGCACAGTCGACTTTGGCGACAATCATAAAAAATGCAAGCAAAATTGATGCCATCTTGGACAACGACGTTGGCAGTGGTGAACGGAAGCGGATCCGCGCTGCCACTTAGGGAGATGTCGAAGCGGCGCTTAACAAATGGTTTGTGGACACTCGTGCCAAGAATGTCCCGCTCAATGCTGATCCTGCTTGTGCAGGCCAAACGTGTAGGGTTTGCTTTCGGCCACGAGAACTTCAACCCAGGCAACGGATGGTTGCAGCGATTTAAAGACCGCCATGGGATCACATGCAAGAAGAGCATTGTCAGGGAAGCTGCATCCATTGACGAGGACGGTCTCCAGCGTTGGATGGTGAAGCACAGGAGCCGCATTCTTGAGACATACGCCGAAAGAGATATTTACAACACTGATGAAACGGGTCTGTTCTTTCAGCTGTTGCCTGCAAAAACTCTTGCGGCGAAGACTGACAAGTGCGTGGGGGGAAAACAGCAAAAATCGCATCACAGTGTTGGTGTGCGCGAACCTGGACTGCTCCGACAAGCGGCCGCTATTGGTCATCGGCAAGCCCTCGAAACCGCGGGGCTTTGCCAAGGTGCTGTCAATGCCTGTTGCGTACACACACAACACAAAGGCGTGGATGACGGGGGAGATATTCCCGAAGTGGCTGACAGACTTGGATAAGGAAATGTCCGCGAAGAAGCACAAAGTGCTGCTCTTGCTGGACAACTGCAGCGCACACTATGTTAACGCACATCTGAGCGCTGTCGAGGTGCTTCTTATGCTTCCGAACACAACCGCCAAGATGCAGCCAATGGACCAGGGAGTGATAGCAAACTTCAAAGTGCATTATCGCCGCTGTGTCATCGAGCATCTGCTCATTAACATCTGTACAGCCGACAACGCTGCGGACCTGACGGTGCCACTAGTAATGCGGTATTTTTCGCAAGCGGAGCCTGGTGGGATGAGAAGTCTGAGACCATTCTTCACTGTTTCGAGAAAGCAGGTTTTTCGCGGGGAAGCAGTGCTGCCGAAGAAATAACAGCAGAAGCAGACATCGATGCTGCTGCAGCGGATGGTGCCGCGGCAGTGACGAGCTTGGGGTAGCTGTGGGAGGTCGCGGGCAATGCAAGCCTTGTCCCAAGCAGGTTGGATTATCTGGACTTTGCCTTGGCGAATCCAGACCTCGTCGCAACAAAGGAGCTCACCACTGATGAACTCACCGCTGGCGTCTCCGAAAAGGGAACGGCCGCAGATAGCAGTTCCTCGGACGGCGAAGGTGACGACACTGATGCGCCTCAGCCTGGGACCGCCGGAGCAGCTCTCGCAGCTGTCGACACGCTGCGTATGTACTTGTGTTTCAAACTGGGCAGTTGCGATCTGATGGACAACGTTGAGCACCGTGTTCTGAAACGCGCGCTCGCGAAACATGTGCAAGGGACCCTTGATCGCTTTTTTTCAGAAAGTGTAAATAAATTTTTTTTCTTGGTCTGCATAACGTTTGATTTTTTTTAGACTCCAGATATAGTGAAAAAGTGGTTATAGCGAAGTAATTTCAGATTCCCGCCAACTTCGTTATAACCGGGCTACACTGTACTTTCTCCATTAATCTCCATACAGAAGAGGTCTTTTCTTTATTGTTGATCATAATACCGTCAGCACCATAGGGCATTACAGAGGTGGGGTTACACAGTACATGATTGGTAATGACATATTTACAGGTGTCAAGTAAAAGAATGTACAAAAGAATATACAAAAAAAGTCGCAGTTTCGCCGCAAGGGCGAAGCAATGAATGCAACAGCAAGAAAAGCGGCCCGTGATGGACGCGCTGCTACGCTGCATAGACATCTGCCCCCCGGCAACAACTGCAGTAATCCCTCGTTAACTCGAAGCCGTCAAATCCAGGGAAAATTTCGAGATAAGTGGTATTTCGAGTTAAGCAAAATGCCGAAAATGTTTGCCCAGGTCACTGTAAAAGAAAAGCCAGTGCTGCCAGGAAAAGCTCCACTGCACGAGACAGCTACCGTAGTAAAGGCACAAGAATTCGGTGGGAAAAGAAATTTATTACCGAGGACCAAAAAACTGCGTGATGCTCGCCTGTTTCGTGTTCGCGTTCGAGAAAGGCGTTCTCTAGTTGCTCAACACATCGCATGAGCCGTTGGTCGCCATCGCTGCATTCGACCTTGTTGCGGAGCAAGCACAGCACGTTACGCGTTTCTGTCATCGTAGGCACTTCTCAAGGCTCTTCCTCGTCTGCATGGTCATCTGCATCGTTCACGGCCATCTCAACGATATCGGCGTCCGACAGCAATCCGGTAACGGGGAGGTCCGCCTCATAGAGCGCATACTCCTCAAAGGCGATCTCGCCATCTTAAGTATTGCTCACGCAGCCAGTTGCCTTGCGCACTTCATTGCACAGCGCATCACAGCCGATGAATTCTGCACCAATGTCTTCTTCGATCGATTTCGGGGCGCGAGAAAACCCTGCATGTGCGAAGCAGTTAGCAGTCAATGAGCCTCTTCGATTATCCGCTCGGGCTGCCAGACGGCAGCCAGCGGGCTGCCCGACAGCCTGCCAGACGTTCGTTTTTCACGGGCAGCTCTCCGGCAGCGCTGAAGCTCCGCCCACTTGCCGGAACGCTGCCGTAAACGCGTTCGTTTTTCCCTCTCCGGCAGCCAGCGGGCTGCCCGCGGACTCGCCCTCCTGCCGGAACGATTTTGCGCTGGCAGCACGCTGGCAGCGAGCAGACGACGCGCTCTTCTGCGTGTTTTTTTTTTTTTTCATCTCGTCGTCTGCTCGCGAATTCTTTGAGCAGAAGTTCGCCGCTCCGTTTGACGAGTCTTTTTCGGTTCACTGCTTTTACGGGGTTCAACGTGCATTTCACTTGTAGCCTGCGTCTGTCCTAACGCCACGAAATATTATTTTAAGCGAGGTGCAGACAGAAGTGCGCCCTCTCTAGAAGAACGGATGCGTTGGGCTGCACGATGGTAATCCCGTGTATATGATCGAAGGTAAGACATTTCAGTGTCATGCGAGTAGTTTTTGTGTTGTTTACGTTTAATTCGTGTCCTCGCGCAGCGCCGAAGATTCTTTCGGTTTTAGTAGCTCTCCTTCGATTGTGATGGTCGTGATATGCGAATGTGATAGCCGTCAAGGGCCCCGATGACGTCTGGAATGCCGGCTTCCACCCCTTGGCATTGATACAGCGCACGAAATGCACGCTTGCTTCGTGCGATGTCGTTGCTGTCCGGCCACTTCATCTCTCTCGCACTGATAGCAATTAGAAAGTCAAGAACACGGCGAATTTTGCCGTGCACACTCGACCCACTCACGTCGAATTTGTCCGCAACTACATACATTGTAGTTTGCGTGCCGATCGAGATAGCTTAACACGATCAGCACGGTCTTCTCAGCTGACAGCTTCGTTCTTCCGACTCTAGTCCTGCGGATAAAATGCGGACCTCGCAAATTCTTTCACAAGAGCCGCAGCTGTGCTTCTGGACAGTCGAAACATTTTTCTGAACTCCAGGTCCACATACGCTGGCACAACCATTTCGATGTATAAGGAACACGGTGCCGATCCTACCTCATTAGCCGGGCCAACAACAGGCTGATGGTGTGATGCTCCACGTCACCGCTTTCCTCTTCAATCACATCGTAAGCGTGTAGCAGTTCTACGATTGCTTGTAGCAGCCAAACGAACTCATCTGCCGAAGCCGCTGTGTCTACAGGACGAAGATGTAGCAGACGACACAGAGCTCGCTGCGCTAGCGTGACGATGATGATGATGCTGTGGCGGCAGCCTCGGGCTGCCCGACGCTTGCCCGAGAATTTTGACCCTCGTCACAGTGACGCATAATGACGTCATTTCCTGTCAGAAACGAGTCCTCGGGCTGCCGTCTGGCTGCCCGAACAGGGAAAATCGAAGAGGCCCAGTGCTGCTTCGACGTCCGGGAATTTGGACGCTCGAATGCGCTTACACTTGCTTGAGAAGCTTTGCTCGATGCCTTCCAAATCCTTTTGTTTGTTCTTAAGCACTGTCGAGAGGGTTGACAAAGGGATGCCGAATTCTTTGGCGATGCACGACTTGCTTCGACCTGCTTTTTCGACTTCCTTGATTAGCGCGACTTTTCTCTCCAACGTCAGAGATTTGCACTGCTTTGGGCGGGACATCTTGGTCGATATTCGGAAGCGTCCATTGCACAGACCACTCACTAAGCAAAACTGAACTCAAGATGCGTCGTGCGCAGATCGCGGGGAAAACAAAGAATACCAGCTCGCACATGCAAGGGCTAGGTTGCTTACTGACGGGCGCACGCTGCACACGTCACCCACCGCGCATAAGTCGCGCGCGGGTGCGCACACGTGATCACTCCCACAGCTGCTTGACAAGGCTGATAGGAAACGGTTGCGTCCGCGGGAATTTCAAATTCGCCCTTCATGACCGCGTTCGGCACATATAGTAAGAGCTAAGCGTTCGCACGGAGCCCTCGCTTCCTGTTGGGAGTGGACTTTGCCTTCTGCCCTCCCGGTCAAGATTTCAAGATATCCGCTGTTCCCTCCGGAAAACGTTTCGAGATAAGAGGGGGAAATTACATAGCACCTATGGGAGGTTAATGCACGGCGAAAAAAAGTTTCGACTTAACCGAGATTTCGAGATACAGTCAAACCCCGCTACAACGAAATTGACGGTGCTCGGAAAAATGTTCGTTGAAGCGAACATTTCGTTGTAGTGAAATCGAAAAAAATATGGCTGACCTGAGCTAGTAGAACAGCGAAACTTTTATTTCCAATATTCAAAAAGTGTCTGCTGCTCCCTTTGCGTCCCCAGCAGCGTTACGACGCGATTCTCATATATGCATAGCGACGCCACGTTGAAAAGCACGCAGAAACAACGGCTTCCGCGAACGAATCAAACAAGCACGGGCGCGCAACACGAACTGCACAGTTGCACCAACACGCTAACACTAGCTATTCGCCGACAACGGCGACATGCAGGTGTGCTATCGCAGAGCGATGACTTACGCCTTATTCTATGCTATTCTTATCCACCACTCGCGGCTGGCTGATCCCGTTGATAACGCGGACGAATTGTTGCTCCGACCACCGGTCGCACTGGCCAAGCGCGAAAAGCACGAAAAGCATTGGCATTGGAAAAGGCACCATTCCGCGACTGCACCCCAGGGCTGCTCGCGTTGATAACGCGGATGTGGCGGATGTACCGTCGCTCTGACCACTAGCGAAGCGCGAAAAGCACGAAAAGTATTGGAAAGGCATCGGAAAAGCTATCGTTTCGCGATTGCACCCCAGTGTCGACAACTGAGCTTTGGCTTTGGATTGTCCGCGACTCGGAAGCAACTCAAGCCAGTTGCGAAAGCAGGGCAGTCTGATCGCCGTCGCTATCAAGCAATGGCGGCCCCCATGCTCAGTCAACAGCGGCGGTTTCTGGTGGTTCCAACACGCGATTCAGACTTTGAATTAGTATTTTTATGTTCTAAAATGCATCAAAATGTCCGAGATCGTGTTTATTGCACGGCAAATTAAATTTTTGAGCCCCAAATGGCATCGTCAAATTTCGTTGAAGCGGAACGGCAGCAGAAAAGGTGTTCGTTGTGGCGAGCATATTTATGCATCGATTCCTATGGAGTGTTGACAGGGAACCGAGAATTTTTCGTTGTACCGGAAATTTCGTTGAAGCGGAGTTCGACTGTATGCGAGTTCGAGTTAACGAGGGTTTACTGTATACTCGCGGACAACTTTTCTTGGCAATGAAGCGAAGGCTACAGAGCCACAATGCACGTATCCTACCGCTAATGAATGTAGTCCCACAATTGCGTCCGTATTTTCTGCGTGAGATATACAAAATACTCCTTGATTTTCTACATGTAGCTTTTTGAGACGGAACACAGCGCTCACAAGCGAGATATATGTATTTCTTCTACTTTATACGTTGTCACTTTGCGTTTTTGCGTGCGTGAAAAAGTCGCGCCTTTTACCCGTACCTTAGACACTAAGCAGCGTTTGCGTCGAAATACAACGCTAGCCATCACTTTCCACGGCGTTACGAGACGCGTGCCAAACCGGACTACTCCGCATAGCAGTACATGTGCAGACGCTCCGCCCTGTAGCTTTCCCTTCATTGCCAAGAAAAGTTGTCCGCGAGTATACCGCGCGAGCAGACAGCAGAAGGGCCAGGTTCTCCCTGCGCAAATATTAGAAGAAGCGAGCGAGCTGGCCGACAACATTTAAATGCGCGCACATGAAGGCTCCCTACGCCCGTTGCGCTCCTCGCGCCATCTCGCTGGTAATGAAGAAACGCTTATAAGCGCCTGCCGTCTCTGTGAGTCCTGCCAGTGGTAAAGGGTGAGTATATAACGCTCGCCGTTTGCTACCTGAAGGATCTGCTCTTCGTGGCGTATTGGCTAGCGCCATGTGCTGCGGAGTGAGAGGTTGCTGGTTCGATTCCGCGCTTCGGAAGCATTTTTCGGAATTATTTTTCCTTGGGACTTTGATATATATATACATACTTATACATATACGGTGCATGACGGCGGCGACGGGGACGGCAAAAAGCAGCCGACACTGCCCATATAATTGCTATCGCAATAAAAAGAAAGAAAAAGTGACCAAGCATTGGACACAAACTCAATGCCTTTCCAGCGACCGCGCTGGAAAGGCGTTTGTCCCGGTTTCAATCCCTGGACGAGGCAAATTTTTTGGCAATTAAAAGGCTTTCTTTCTTAGAAGTCCATATGGATTATCTTGTGGCTTCGTGCTACAAATGGGTGGTTATCAATTTCCCTTTCTTAAAGGGACACTAAAGGGAAATGTTAAGTTGATGGTGATTGTTGAAATAGTGTTCCGGAAACCTCGTAGTGCTTGTTTCGTGCCAAGGAAGTGCTTATCTTGAATAAAAATCACGGTTTAGTGGTCCGCACACCGTTAGCGCACTTCAAATCGCGTGCCTGAAAAGGCCTCCTGAAGTAGCATTTGCCTTGGAAAACGTTGCCTGCCTTTACTGCCAGGCAGCTGATGCAGTGGTTTCTGCTCTGAAGGGCACATTACACAACATCAAATGGACACGGCATTTTGTCGAAGTTTCCGTTAGAGCGACTTTCGTGAGCGTACAAGGCACACGCAGTTGTACGCGATAAGGAAACTACAGTAAGACCTCATCAACTCGAGTAGTAAAAGCCAGAAAAAATATCGAGGTAAGCAGGTTTTCGAGATAAGCAAAGTTGCGCAAATTCCATGGAGAAGTCCAGTTCTATCTAAAAATGTTATCACTGCTGACCAGTTTCTTAACAGGTGCCTAACTGGCTCTGAAAATGTTTGAAAGAAAAATAATGACATACTAGAGCTATGAACGAGTGGTGTTTTTTGGCACTGCCTTTTTATTCGGTGCAGAAAGACCGACTAAGGCTGGTCTGCCTCTCAGTAACACTTGCACCTAGCAAAGCTTTCTCGAGTTACTTAAAGGGGTACTGACGCAAAAATTTTGGCCTCACGTTTTTTTTGCTGCAGTGTGTTGCTGGGGGCCTGTTAGTCATAACATGGCACATCGTTTGCTGTAGCGTGACAGATAATTAATTACAGGCTCCTCATTACCGACCTGTGTCAGTTTCGGTTTCAATAACGACAAGCCTCCGCGTGCAGCTATCACCACCTAGCGGGTGCAACGCTCTATCACGTCAGCACACAGAACTGTGATGCACTTCTGCGCGGCTCGCAAGCAGCCGCCGAGAAGTAGGCTGCTGGAGCGAATGCGGCACATTAACATGGTGACCATGACGTCATCATAACTTGTTGCAGCGTGGTCACGTGAGGGTAGTAGGGAGTCACCGGGGGTCACCTTTGAGGGTGTTAGTAGCGTGAGGGTGTCAATCGCTCAGGCAAACTTCAAAATTCATTTAAAATACCTTCCAAGCTACATTTGCTGTTGATATTTTGCAGATTATATACTCATATTCACGGGAATCGATCCTACAGGCTATCTCGGCCGCAAAATTTTGTGTCAGTACCCCTTTAACACATCGCATGTGGCGATCGTCCCTGCCACTGCACTCAACTTTATTTCACATCAAGTGAAGCATGTTTCTTGTTTCGGCTGATGTCGTCACTCCTTGAGTAGCTGAGTCGACACTGCCGCGATCACCACGCGTGACGCCACGTTGTTTTTCTTAAGAAAATGGTCAAACCAGCCGATGTTTCAGGTGAGATCGGCGTAGCTCACCACTAAGTCCAGAGAATCGGCCTTCTCTCTCTCAATGTTGTGACTTGAAAGCTGGCTCTTCTTGCACGATGCAGCCACATAATCAGCACCATTTTGACGTCCGGAAACTTCGAGCCTCGAATCCGCTTTGATTAGGGCTACCTTTCTTTGCAGCATCAGTGCAGGGGACGTTAACCTCACCACATCGCGACGAGAAAATCCGTGTGACTTGCCTTGTGTAAATAAAATAATACTGAAATTGCATCTCTGACGGTAAACAAAATGAAGTGTACGAACCGTGCTATTTTGCAGGGTGTGCTTCTGTGCACGTCTATAGCGTCACATGACGTGACACAAGGTTGCTTGACAATGTTGTTGTGCCGCTAGGTTCCGACTTAACATTCAGGAACAGTATCCTCTTGGTCGTAAGCGCGGTAGCCTCGCACGAACCTTGTGAAATGGTTCGGTGGCGAAGTTCTTGTTCTACTCTCAGTCAAGTATATTCGAGATATCCAAAAGTGGGCACAAAAATACTTCGAGATAAAGTGCAATAAATACATTGCACCTATCAGAAATTTTTCGGTACCGCGGAAAATTTCGAATGAGCCAATTTTCGAGATATGCGAGCTTGAGTTAACGAGGTATTACTGTACCACTGAGGCGTGACCATGCGAGCAGAGCACAGCCCTGCGAAAACGTAACTTTTCCATCTCCACTGTAACGTCACCCGCTCTGCACTCTTGAAGGTGGTCCCGCACAAGGTGGCAACGAACGGCGGCGCAGCACGCTTTTGTTCTCTGTTAAAAGCTTGCAGTGCACTTGACGCTATCGCGGCCGAGCAGATAGCTGAAGGCGCTTATTGCGATGTTCTCCTGACAAAGAGTAACACTGACCTACAGGAAGCTCTTGGGAAGCTTGAAAAGCTAAATAAGCAGACGAAGCAGACGTGCAGAAAGCCAAAGCAGTAATACGCTAAATCATATCACATATCTTAAGCAAAGTCCTACTGCTGTGTAACTACAATTCTTGTGCTATCACATTTTTTAAAGATTTTTTATTAGTGTGATGCATTTTCGTTTTCTTTCTTTTTTTTCTAATGTATGAGGTGAACCTAGCTTCCAGAGCCTTTTTTTAATTATTTCATGTTTGTTACATGGGCTAGATAGGTCGCGTGGTATGTTAAAAAGGTAGTGAAGTTCATACCTGGCGATAATCTGTTAAAATAACTTTCTCCAAAGGCTATTTCAGTGTTATGTGTATTGTAAGCCAATTAAAATATGCACTTGTCCACCCAAGTTGCTACAAATTTGTTTTTTCAAGCTCCCAGGATGACATATTAAATGCCGCTAACTGCTCCAAATCAAGGTCCTTCTGCTCCAAAATTGAAATTTTGCTGCTCCAAAAACTGCTCCCAATTCAGTTTCAGCAGTCTCACCCCTGGGTGCTTCGTGACGCCTTTGATCGGAGAGTGTGACGCGCGCGTTTTTTTTCCTTCTCCACTAGCGGACTCTGACAACAGAGGGTGCATCAGTGCCGTGAATATATTGGCACGCCCTAGCGAGCACTGTTTTGCCTCCTCATGAATTCTTGCTTTGTGGCTCTGCCTTAGGCCACTCGTCCAGGACACTGGTGACGTGCAGTGCAGCGCACTTAGCTGCACACTTTTCATTGTAAAAATGAGCTTGGCCATACTACATACAATATTCTGTTCTGTCTAGGTAAACAATGTCCAAAGAACACTTCAAGTAGTGTAACATTACATTACTCAAGCTGCAAGTTTAGATCAGCATAAACAAAGTTCCAAAAGGGGCTGAAGAAAACGGACATAAGATCAACCTACAAAGGGTACACGTGCCCTTTTTTTTCTTGAAGCCTGACATAGTCCTAGAGACAAACATAAAGTTGAAGAGAGAATTTCTACCCGTGAAAAGCGAGCATAAATTGATAGATGTGATTCTTGACGCAAAGTTAACATTTATCTTCCACCTCGAATACCTAGAAGCAAAGTGCTTAAACATGCTGAATATACTGAAGGTTCTCTTACATACAAGCTCCCTTGTATGGTCATGTCTAGAGTATCGATCCATAATTATATGATTCTGTGGCAAAAACTGCACTTGAGAGACTGGACCCAACATCACCTAGGTATTTGATTGGGGACAGGTGCCTTCTAGACATGTCCAACGCAAAGCCTGTATGCTGAATCAAATGTGTTGTCACTGCACTTGCAGAGGATGTATGTCAGCTTCACATATTTCCTCAATGCCTGTTCAAAGCCTGACTGCTGCCCCTGCCACAAAACTGTTAGCAATGCTTCAAGGGCCATACCCTTCTGTAACTGAGGCACCCTTTTTCAATGCATGTCTGAAATTTGGCAGAAGAATTGTCCCTCTTTTTGAGAACTAACATCGCCTAATGATCCAAGCAAAGCTGTTATCGCAGTGGAAGCCTCTAGAATGCAACACATCATTCGTTAAAGTCACAAAGCATGCATGAGGAGGCTACATCCACATGCACTTTCTGGAGCTAAAGTTTACATACATGTGCCCTGAATGATACACAGATGTGTCTAGGCCACACGCCGGTGTGTCTTATGCAGTTATCGGTGCGTCATTTGTGGAGTCTGGTGTTGTGAACCCTGAAACATGCATCTTTACAGCAGAGGCATTGTCTGCTGTGAGCAAGGATCCAATCTTAAAAATGCAATTGTATAAGTACGCAGATTCATTAAGTGCACTGAAAAAGTTTGTAATTGCACTGCAAGCGCAGAAATCTGGTAATTGCTGATCTCCATTGCCTCCTGTGCACTATTTATGCCTCTAAGGTACATGTACAGTCCTCACAAACTCAAACACGACATCACGTTTTTTAGTATAACGACTGGTATGCACAATTGCTTGAGATAACCACGTTATGTCACTACAAATCTGGTCTTTAAATATAACGTTGGCTCTGAACTACACGTACGAGCCGAAATTACGTCGATATGGCCCGAACTAAAGACAGTGGAAATGAAAGTATGTGTGAGTACTGTACATGTAATGTTGGTGCCTATGCATAAAAGCATTGAGGGCAATGGGCTAGTAGGCCAATCCTTAGAGACATTTAGGGAATTGGCCATCACTAACAAAGTCGCACCGAAATGATGTCATAACATGTCGCCTTAGAATGGCCTGTGGTAGATGAGGAAAGAGCCTGGGCATGGTCAACTGGAGAACTTGACTTTCATTCGACATACAGACTGCTGCAGCTTTCCTTATTGGTCATGAGTCTCTATTTGACATTTGAAAGCTGCTTTGCGTTTTCATATGGCATTCGAGATGTTTTCCTTATCAATTCCAAAGATGCATGGCTTGGCCTCTGGAGGGAGGCTCCGTTAGCTATGGTTATAGCACGTGGCTCAGTCCCTAGAGCTCAAGGGACCTGTGCTGCTTGCAAACTAGCCACTTGTCTTTTTGAATTGATGTCATACTCTGATCATCTTGTTCTGCATCACCAATATTTCTTACCGCAGCAATAATGGTATCTTTAGTATTTACATAATTCAGGCACTTTACAGCAATAGTTTTAGGGTTCTATGCAGCCACATCACAAGAGCCATTAGATTTCACCTCACCAATGTGCTCATTTTGGCACCCTGGCCAGATGTGGCCCTTGCGCTGTTAAACTCCACATATGTAGACAATATTATATGATATCAGCATAGGTCGGCAAAAAATGTGCAGCTCACTCAGACTCACTCGTGAAATATATTTTGCGCTCAGGGCTCACTCGGACTCAGACTCGCCAATATTTTCTTCCACCGGACTCACTCGGACTCATGCTCACCAAAATAACCCACTCGCACTCACGCAGACTCAGAGTCACGGCTCAACCTGAGTCTGAGGGAGTCTACTCATGAGTGAGTTTGCCGACCTGTGCTCACACGTGATATTTGGTCAAGAACTTCCCATGAAAGAGTTTCCAGGGGGAGGTCAAGGCACCCCCCTTCCCGTAGGTCACGCCCCTAATCAATAAATATTGAGCTGCCATATGAACACCTGTGCGTTGAAGTATGTGTGAGTAGAGATTAGCATAAATGTAAACCAACATAAGGCTGATAGTAATGCTGCTGTCAAGTAGATAGGCCCATAGGTCGGCAAAAGATTGTGGAGCTCACTCTGACTTGCTCAAGAAATGTATATTGCACTTAGGGCTCACTCGGAATCAGACTCACCAAAATTTTCCTTAACCGGACTCAGGCTCACTAGAATCTTTCTCACCCGGACTCACTTGGACTCAGGCTCTCTGGAATCTTTCTCAACCAGGCTCACTCGGACTCAAACTCGCCAAAATATTACTCACCCGGACTCACTCAGTCATACTCACAGCTCGATCTGAGACTCTTGAGTGAGTTTGCCGAGCTATGGATATGAGTGATATAAAAGAGAAATTGGTGGATCTGTGTAGGCCATATACTAATACACACGGCAGATAACTTGTGTATTGACCCATGATAGTGTGTGGAGTGCACAGAGTAAAATATACAGGAGTGCTGATTCCGCCGCCATGCAATGCATTCACTTGGGACAAACCATGCAACGTGGACACAGGTGTCTAGCTCATTCCTTTGCTCTCTCCCTTCGCTCCTTTTCACACTTTTGCACATTCTTTCTCCTTCCATTGGACTCCTAGCACTTGCTTAATGGCAAGTTCTGAGATCACTTTGCATAGTACTATTGTTTTGCATAGCCCCATCTGTTGAGGCACGTGGAAATCATTCAAGCACCTGCGTTCATGTGCGCATGCTCTGGGTGGTGGAAGCTGGCGGCAACGGTGTCCTGGGGCAGACGATAAAAACGGATAGACAAGCAGACATGAGGATTAGCCAAATCATTACCATGCACCGTTGCTATAGAAACTACGCGCTTTACCTGCCCATGTCTCTGCTGCTTCAGTTAGTTGGAGGACCAGCCTCTCTCCTCCACAGCTTTTCATCATTTGTGGTGCCATCTGGTGAACACGTTGTGAAGCAGAAACCGGCATTGCAGAATGTGCCCCTTCCAGACGAGCGGAGTCTGCACTCCTGTCTTATCTTAAGGCTCTGATATACTCCAGCGTAACGTCGATGCGTGCGTCATGGCGACGTTACGTCGGCAAAAAACAGCCCTCTATAGTCCGGCATCGGCTGACCGCCGACGCGGCCGACGGCTGCTGGCGCGCTCGGGCGTCGCTCGGCTCCGAATAGATCCTGCTGCATTTTGCACCAGACACGCGTGGCCTTGCATGTACAGGAACCTGCATCGCGGGCTGTTTCGTCGGTTCCCGACAGGTGGCGCGGCGCGTTCTCCGCTTTACTGCGCATGCGCTCCTCAAGATGTGATCGCACCGGCACGTTGGAGCTGTTGGAGCCGGCTCAACTGTAGCGGAGACCAGTTTGCGCCTAGTGTAGCGTCACCGGCTTGGCGTGACGAATCGCAACGTCCTCGCGCACGCTCGCTTCGGAAGTCGGAGTATAACAGAGCCTTTACTTCGTGGTAGAGTGTAACACAATCAAGAGAAAGGGAATACAGCCACAGTTGGTAACGTGAGATGAATAGGATTTTCAGGCCTACGGTGTTTTTTGGCTGATGTAATACAGCAGTAATTGGAGAATGTTGGGACCAGAGGCCCTGAGCTTTCAGTGGACTAACTTTGGCTGCTTTAGGTTAGGTCTGTGTAAGAATAACGGAGGAACCTGTGAACCTTCAGGACATCATGCGTGAGATCAAGTTCAACACGACCAGCCGGTGCTTGGAGCCTCTGGTGGGGACCCCACGGGAGACCAGCTGGTACCCCGAGGTGGAAGGCTGTGGGATTGGCTGCAGACACCCGCTGCTTACCGAGGACGAGCGAACCAGTATGCGCACCTTTGTTGGTGTCATCGTTGCACTTGCCACTGTTGCCTGCCTGTTTGCAGTGGTGAGTATTGTGACAGAAGGTCAGTCTGTTGGATGGTTCACATTTTTCAAGTTAGGGCTAAGCTCCAGCTCATGCTAGAGCTCTTCCTGACCAGGTGTTACCAAATACCAGTCATTGGCCGCTCACATTTTTTCTTCTCGGTTAAGCTGATAACCTGAAAGTGCTAAATGTGTGGACAGATTAAAGCTCTCTGACAAGGATCACCAGTGTACATAAACTGACAAGGATCACTGGTAAGCAACACTGGTTGGTCAACATGGAGCACGTTGATGCTTGTGGCCTGCTGCAAGCTTCCAGATGTAGCAGTACATTGTGATTATGTTTCTGTTTCAGATTTTTAATATACAGCTAATTATAAGGTGTTCCAACTATCACAAACTACATTTGTTTGCGATTGCCTGCGACGTCAGCAGGGCAGCGAATTTGATTGTGTGAGGCCGCTCACCCTGGCAACGAGGCATGGGTAGCAGAACCATTGCAGTCTGTAGCAAAGCACATATCTAAAACCTTATAATAAATTCTACAATATTTGTTGCAGCCCTCCACTTGTCGAAATGTTCGCTCCAGTGACATTCCCTGTTCAAAGATTTTTCATCACACTTTATGCAGAGCACTTAGACCAATCTGTTAACAATCCAAAGGACCTATGCTGCTGGCTCACTGTACTTGCAACAAATTGTCAAAGCCTTTTCAGGGACCCTGTAAGAAAGGGTGCACTGGTCTTTCTCACCATTGCACGCAAGCAATGGCTTACCAGCACTGGGGCAGTCTTGGAGAAACGGCACGTTAAGGCTGCTTTTTAGCTAGTTTAATAGCCACAGCATTGAAACCCATCATGCAGTGCAAACACTAAAAAGCTGTGCTTTAAATTGTAATTTAGATTACATCTTTGCTAATTGCTGCCACATTTTTTGTATTGTGTAATTGTTCACACATTAGTCTGAATAGTCAAGCCAGACCTGGCAGTGGAAGTTTCAGTTGTGTTTCTATGTTGGTTCAACTCAGCTTTAAAGTAGGGGTGTGCGAATATTTGAACTTTCGAATATTTTTCAAATAGTGTTTGCTATTCGATTCGCACCGAAATTTTACTATTCGAAGTATTCGAACTTTCGGAAAATAAATTTAACGGGTATAATAACGGAAAATAAATATAAAGACGATAAATCGGCGTGCAGCCTGCTTGGTCTTGAGTTTTGGGGCGCCGACATGCGAAACTGCTAGCCGCATCCACCGGTGCTCTTAGCGGTTGATGTGCGACGAGCTTTCCGGGGGGTCCGCTGTTGATGCTTGAAATGCCCATCCACTGTTCCGAGGAGCCAGCGGGCGATGCGATTCGTTGCCTGTGACGAAATGCATTGCAACTTCTTCGCTTTTGTATGCCCGCTAGCGCAATGTTCTTTCCCGCAAAGTGCGGATTCGTCTTGTACATATGCGCCGTGAGCGGAGTTAGGCATAGCCACGACTCCGAGCAGTAAGCTCGGTCGCAATGTGCGCGGCCGCGGTACCCGATTTTTCAAAGTAGTACGTTCGACTCTTCAAGTACGGAGAGTTGTCCCATGATGGTCTTCGTCACAAGGTGCAAAATGCTGATAACGCTGATAAGCAGAACAGTTTGTCCGAGACGCACGTCTGTGATGTTCTCAACGAGCGCGGTGCACTAACGTAATATGGTGCTTGAGCTTCTGCTTGTAACTGCCAAACCAAAGCGTAATTATATTCTAAGTGATCGTCAACCTGTGAACACAGAACGAGTGCGAACGCATCACGAAGTAGCGCGATTTTAGGCAGCCGTGGCCTCGCGGCGTGCGAGCAGCAGACGACACTCTTCCCGAGTGAGGATCGGACCAATGGTGGCGCGTGCTCTCGAAACGAACTTCAAACATTTGCTTTTTGTACGCTTTTTTCTGAATGAAGGGCTTAGCTGAAGCGGGCAATTTGAAGACGGAGAAATGCTCTTTCTGACGAGCCCAAGATGGCGGCGCCCTGTTGTGCCGTTGCGGACCTATAATTTTTTTAAACGCAGTTTTTTTTTCTTTTGCAATTTCCGCAGTAATTTCTGCCACCTTGGCAAGCACAACAAATTTTTTACTGCACTTCTAGTAGTTTTCAGTGACGATATTTCGGAATCGGAAAAAGGGCTACAGAAACTGAAAATGTGATTTTCGAAAATCGATTTTTTTTTTGTTATTTCTCGCGATACGAAAGCCGCATCCCCCCTTAGGAATAAATCTGTTCTTTGACCATGTTTGTGACTTGTAATTGTTTCTCTCTCGTGAGAACATACTTAGGGATTCTCTGCAGCTTTTTTCTGTAATTTCGCTTCAAGTATTAGAAAAATATTTGAGAAATATTTGAAAATAATTCGATTCGATTCGCACTCAATCTTTATTTTTCAAATTTGCTTCGCACGCAAAATTTTGCTATTGGCACAACTCTACTTTAAAGTTTTGGTCATAGAATGCATGTGTGGTTTTATAGAGTAGGGTACAGTGCCATGGAAAGTGCAACAGTTCCAAAAAATCAGCTAGCGACTCAAGTCAAAATCTTTTTTGTGACAGCAGTGCACTGACCAAAAACATTTTTATTTGCAGTAAAAGCACCTGTTAGTTCCAAGTGTCTTTATTTGAAACTTGTCCTTTGCTTGAAGCTACTCGAAGGTAGCTTCTTTTTTTTTTTGAACTTGGGTCGCGGAGAGTGAGTTGTTCGGCAGCCTGAAAAAAAGGGGCGACATCTTTTCTCGTCAATCGAGATTACGTGAAATAATAGCAGAAAGGCTGTTACACAGCAAAATGTACTTGTCATATGCCACATGGCAACAGTAAAACTCCAAATTATGCACAGAGGCAAGGTACGTACAGAATATGGAACTTGCAATGCTGCAGTATATGTAGGCCATAAGGTTTGATGGTGCATCTCAAACGCTGAGACCTGGTAGATTTGCCACTTCGGTGGTCATTTTCTGTTGAGTTGTGTTGTGTAGGACAGGAGCGCGGCGTAACCCGCGGCGGGCCGACGGAGAGGCCGAACAACGGGAGGGCGCGCGGAGTGACGACGCAGAGACCAAGCTTCGGCGAGACTGATGGAAGGCTGCTCTCCCGCGTTTATTGCAGGAGGTTTTAAGGAGGGGAAAGAAGGGCTATTGGTCAGCGAGGCATGGGTCACATGACCGGCATGACCACGCCAGATTGGTGGTACCAAAGAGGCATGGCAGAGACCGAGCTCCCCCCAGTAGCATGAATAGAGAGCACAACAGCACTGGTGTCTCAGCATGTCACCAGGGGTCGCATGACACAACATCGTCCCGCCCTGGGAAGAATTGCATTCTTATACAATTCTAACTGTACTACCTGCAATACGCAGAAGTTCAGTCTAGGAGAACACACACACACACAACCTAGGTTACAGAAAATTCATTTCACCGACACCTAACACAAGTGCCAGCTTGCACTGTTCAATGAACCTTCACACACGCGCACTAGAGCAGTAGGCTGGGGCTTACGCGTCCGCTGTGGGCGACGTGACCCAGGCCCTCCAGGAAGACTTTGCGTGTGGCGGCTGTTGGGAGCAGACGTCGAGGACCTGTCCCCATCTCTCCAAGAAGAACTTGGTGGATTGCGGCTACCGTGAGCCGATTCTGAAGACCCAGTCGCATTACTTCCCTCCCCCGTGTTGGCATTCGGTGCATTTACTGCAGGTGAGGAGGAATATCCAGGACTTTCCTCCTGAAGTCCCAACGGGTGATACTGGGTTGCAGGCAATTGAAGCTGCGCTTCCGCAGATGTAGAGTCGCACTGGACAGCAGGGCCACCGCGAATGGCCTGCGCAGGGAACACCTGGTTGCTGATGCGCAGTCTTGAATGCGGCCGTCGAGCGCGGCCGCCGACGTCGTCGTCCTGGAGCCGGCGCAGCTCGCTGGCGTCCTGCTGCCGTAGCGCCAGAGGCAGCCGACGCAGCTTGGTGGGCACTGGCACGATGTGCTGTCGCCTCTTGGCCCGGCCAGGCAGGTGCTCGAACCCCGGAGGTACACCTACAGGAAGCTGCGAGGAAACTGGTGTAGCCCGACGACACGTCAACATTGTGCCGTCGATCAGGAGTCCAAATTGCTGGATGGCATCGAGTCCCAGCAGTGAAGTGCCGCGTGCTGTCACGTAGAAGGTGACGAAGACACGCTTGCCTTGGTGCTGCAAGTCCGTGAGGAAATCGCCCAGGACCGGTATGCGGTGCTTCGAAAAATTGTTCAAGTGAACTGATGCTCACAGCAGGCGATGCTTCGAAGCGAAAAGCATGTCGAAGTCCTTCTTGGTCATTAACGATGCAGTGGCTCCGGTGTCCACCAACAGTGACATGTGGCTATGTCCTCCGACGATGACAGGGATACGCAAGTCCCTTGGGCTAGTCGTCGCAGCTTGCACGGATAACACTGTGGCAGGGCCGGAGGCACGGTCTTGAACGGGGGCAACTTCCTGTACCGACGCTCGTCGCTTACGGCAGACTGCCGCGAAATGCCCTTTGATACGGCAAAATTGGCAAATTTTCTTTTTGGCTGGACAATTTCTGGAATTCGCCAAATGCCCTAACTTGCCGCAACGAAAACAGGGGCCGACTTGAGGCTTGGGCGCAAGCTGTTGTACTTGCTGGCAGCGAACGCAGCATTGTGCCAGCGCCGTCGAGCCCGCGGAGCCATCTTGGGCCCGGCCACCCACACCGGGGGGGAAGCCGCCGCCATGTTGAGTCACATGCGGCGCCGCCGAGGAAGCCGACCCGCCATTTTGTGATGCTACTGCGTAGCCACGTGCGACGCGCTGGACGCTACCGCCGTCCCCGGCGAGCGAGCCAAGTAGCCGTTCATTCTCTCCGAATGCCGCGTTGGCTTTGTTGAGCGCCTCCAAGTCGCGTCCAACTTCTTCGACTTTCTGCAGCGTAAGGGCTTCCCCGTACGACAGTAGTTTGGCCCGTACATGTGCGTTGGCGACTCCGTGAATTACTTGGTCCCGCACTCTGTCGTCGTAAGTGGCGCCAAACTTGCACGAGAGGGCTTTCTCCTTGAGAGCTGCGACAAATTCGAGGAAGGTTTCGCCGGGCAGTTGTTCGCGGCTCGTGAATAGGTGCCGCTCGGCTAGCACGTTAGTCGTCTCGGCAAAGAGCCCGTCTAGTAATTGTAGCAACGTGTCGTACTCCGTCGCCGCCGCCGCACCCGTGCCCAACGCCGCCGGCATGCTGGTTGTGTGTGGAGCATTTTGGACGCCTTGTGCTTCGAGCTGCTCCTGCGCGGCGAAGTATTTCCGCTGGCCCTCGACACCGAGCGCGCTGAGAAGTGCTGATGCGCGTCTTTCGTCCTCCCAGCTGCTTCCGCCGGCCGCCTTCAGGTGTACCTGGAAAACTTTTTTCCATTTATACCACAGAATAGGAGGCGTGCCGGGCACGTCGAGGAATAGAGGAAGGTTGGCAAAAAGGGCCGCCATGTGTGCAGGAGGTAGGCAGAAGGCTCAAGCAGGAAATTGGCGTCGTAGAGGGAGCCGGAGCAGGAACAAAGAAAAGTCAGGTCGACGCCAATGTAGCAAGCAGGAAGGACAAAGCACCGACGTGCAGGAGAAATGTGACTCGAGGTAAGTGTCACTTACGTCGTGCTCTTCCTGGCGTCGCCTGTTGAACCGGGTTCAGTACCTCGTCGCCATGTGTTGTGTAGGACAGGAGCGCGGCATAACCCGCGGCGGGCCGACGGAGAGGCCGAACGACGGAAGGGCGCGCGGAGTGACGACGCAGAGACCAAGCTTCGGCGAGACTGACGGAATACTGCTCTCCCGCGTTTATTGCAGGAGGTTTTAAGGAGGGGAAAGAAGGGCTATTGGTCAGCGAGGCACGGGTCACATGACCGGCATGACCACGCCGGATTGGTGGTAGCAAAGAGGCATGGCAGAGACCCAGCTCCCCCCAGTAGCATGAATAGAGAGCACAACAGCACTGGTGTCTCAGCATGTCACCAGGGGTCGCACGACACAACAAGTTGCAGGTGATTTGAGTGATGTATTCCGAAACAACTGCATGTGATTTAGCCATCGGAGCACTGGCACCCAGGTAGTTTCAATTTATTGCCTTGTCTTTCACTGGTGCAGCAGTGAAATTTTGTTAATTGAAATGGTTCATTCCCGTGAAGTTAAGGGGGGCAGGGACTGTGCCCGTTAAGCTTTAAATTCTTCGTTAAATTATATGAAACTTGCCGAATTTACGTGTATTTGTGTGCTCATTTGAAATCCGCAGTTATTTTTCTAGTGCAATATGTAGTTTTTAAAATATCAAGCATTTATGTGCCTTTTTGGGAGCAAAATTCTTCCTAAACTGAGAGAGTTAGAGTTACAAAGTGAATCAGCATATTGCAATACTCTGGAATTTGAACTGTAGCAGTAAAACAGGAATGGAGGTTCTAAACCCGTTTGAACAAAAGTTATGGTGTGATGAACATTTGTGAGTGAGTCAATGTCAAGCTCGGATTTCACTCGAGAACGTTCAACATGCAATAACGTTTGTTCAGTTGGGTTTGAACATTCATTCTTGCTTTGCTGCATACCGTTCTCATTCCAGATGATGTGGTATGCTAGTTCACTTTTTAACTCTCTTACTTTAGCAAGAGTCTGGCTCCCAAAAAGGCAATATTTTAAAAGCTGCATATTGTACTAAAAAAATCATTGCATATTTGAAATCAGCACACAAATATACAAGTCAGCAATTTTAATAAAGGTCAGTCAAAATTTTTTGTAAAATATTATAGAGTACTTCATTATACCAAAGATTTTGTTATGCCAAAGTCTGTTGCATCGTCATTTAAAGGGACTGTCTACCGCTCGGAAAAATTTTTCTGATTGTGGTGAAAATGAGAAGATCGTTCGTCACATTGACAGCAACGTGCATGCTTTTGCCCCATAAAAGAAGAACTATATTTTTAATTTGACGTTGAAAATCGTGAAAGAATGACCACTAGCGTCACCCAACGGCGATGTGATTCAATCCACTGGCTTGACAAGAAATCCTCGTAGGTAGACTCATTTTGCTTAAAAACAAACATGTATAACTTGAAATTGTATTCTACATACGAGGCACATTTTGGTTGCGTCAGAGAGTAATTTTTTGGCTTTTTTTTTTTCTCGCGCATCCAAAAAGGCGCCCGGTGGTGCTGCTTGCGGCGCCGTCATCGATTTCTTCTGCTTCAACTCATGCGCTGTGCCATGCGGCTCTCCTCGCTGGTCGTAATGTGCCACTGTGTTGTTGTTAGGATGTCTCACATGTGCTGCGCTGTGAAGGCGCGCATTTATTGTCTCTTTTTGATGAATTGACTTGGCTTGGATTGCGACAGCAGTGCTAAAATAAACGCATAGACTGCGATTACAGCAAAACAAGTGTTCTGTAATCGTATAATAAGGCTTCATTTAACCGCTAGCACGCTGAAAATGACTGTTACATTCATTACAGTAGTGTTCAGCGAGAATAAAGTAATCCTTCTGAAATCACATGTGCTTTTGGTTTTAATTTTTACCGGCACTACAATCGGGTCATCACGTCCACCAACCAGTGTTGTGGGCATGTTTCACACCAATGGAAGAAGACCGAACGTAGATTGAAAAATTCTGTTTTAAAAATTTCTACTCACTTTCCAGAGAAACCGCTGCAAGGTTGGACACTTCAGACGGTACGCTTTATATTGCGGTACAAAACAGAAAAGCGATGAAGGATGGTAGACAGTCCCTTTAAACGGTATTGCAGTGAGAGGTAATGCATAACGGCTCTCCCTTAAACTTTGCTACAACGTTGAAAGTGGTATGTATCTTTCTCTCTGTCCTTGTCTCTGCACTGCACCTATAATAAATCCCAACCAACTAGCCCAGCAATGTGCTTTAGTTATCTTTTTTGGAGGTTCAAGCGCTTCTTCCTTGCAGCTGACGTTCCTGATCGGGTGGCATGAGTCGCGTCACTACCCGAACGTGATGGTATTCTACATGAACCTGTGCCTGCTGCTGATGTGCGTCGGTTGGCTGGCCCAGTTCCTGCCAGGGGCCCGGGAAGACATCACCTGCCGCCGAGACGGGACGTTGCGCAGCGGGGAGCCCAGGTATCGAACGAGCCAACTGCAGTGAAATTCACTTTTGCTAAAGTAGCTCTGCCTTTTGAGAAGCAAGACGCATTATCATAGATATGGACTGGAAAGTCAACATTTTTTTTTTTATCAAGTCTCAGGATGGTTGAATCGATAGAGAATGAATGTATTCTGGTGCTGAGTTGATGATTTATATTTTGTTGGTAGGGGTGTGCGAATATTAAAATTTTCGAATATGAATCTGGTACAAATAAGGCAAAAAAATGCAGCTCCACTACTGTGAAATCTGAGGAAGTGCGTAGCGTGGGAACTTAGCAATTCCTGTTTGTAGAATCCCCACTGCTCCGTTCACCAAACAGTTGATGACGTCAGTGTTTGAGGTAAGCATGTAGGGTTTCTCTGGCACAAGTAGTATCTTGTCAGGGTGATTCGCAAACTCAGTGTGCGACATGCATGCTACGTTTTGTTGCAGACATGAACTGCGCGCAAACATGAAATGTTGAGCTTATTCTGAAACTCACGCGGTCACCAGCGATAAGGCACGAATGTTCAATGCTGTAGGTATAAATGCTGATGCACCTTACCGCAGATCAGATTATCGACGGCCGACACTGTGTTCGCCGCAACCATTGTAAGCGTGTATCGCTTGTAGTAGACGACTTCTTGTTAACCGGGTACAGGTAGTCCCAAATAAAACGTTTAGTCTTGAACAAGCCGACTGCTGCCTTCGTCTGCGTCACGACCCTGTGACATCTGGTGGAGGTGCTGTTCGTTCATGTTCCGGACACCCCCGTCAAGCCGTGAACCCAGCCCCATTTGTGAAGAAAACACCGCTACCCTCAGGGACTGTCGAGCAAGCTGCAGACTGAAAAGACTACCCCCTCGATTTGGACTCCTACCGGAAAAGCCAAAAGTCACGGCGACGAAGAAACGGGCACGATGACCGCCGCAGTGTCCCCTGCAGCTGTCACGATGCAGCTGCCCAGAGAGCTGCCGACCTTCCATGGATCGCCAGGCGATGACCCCAAACCTTGGCTGGAGACGTTCAAAAGGGTCTGAACATTTAGCAACTGGAACTCCAAGGACAAGCTGTGCCACGTGTACTTTTACCTGAAAGATGCGGCAAGGACTTGGTTCGAGAATCGGGAGTCCACTCTTCTAACCTGGGACATCTTTCGCAGCACTTTCTTGGAAACGTTCACAAGCGTCATCAGAAAGGAAAAGGCTGCAGCCTTGGTGGAGACGCGGATGCAACTCCCAAATGAAAGTGTAACCATCTTCGCGGAGCAAATGAACCGACTATTCTGCCATGCTGACCCAGCCATGACCGAGGAGAAGAAGGTCCGTTTCCTCATGCAAGGAGTAAAGCAAGAGCTCTTCGCTGGGCTGATGGGGAAGCCCCCCTCAACAGTTCAAAGATTTATCTCGGAAGCAATGACCGTCGAGAAGACGCTGGAAATGCGAACCCGCCAGTACAATCGCCAATCGATTCAAGACAGCCCAGCTGTTCATGCCCTTGGCTTCAACAACCTGCGCTTAACGATCCGCGCAGTCGTGCGGAAGGAACTGCCCAAGCTGTTACCCTCACCGCAGCCTCAAGCGGACTCGATCACAGGCTTCGTTCGAGCAGAAATCCAGCAGTTGCTGGGCAACCTTGAACCGCCACATCCTCAGCTGCAAGCCATAGCTACACTGCTGCAGCACGTCGTAATGCTCCCCCTCCGTGCCCACCTGAAGACACCGCACCGCTGCAGTTCCACCTCCAGACACCGCTGCTGCTGCCACCGACGCCATATCGCCCACCTGTCGGCCAACCCTACACCCCGAGGAAGACCGATGTTGCTGAGTGCGGGTATCACTTGGAAGCTTCAGAATCGTTTTTTGCAATTTTAAATAAATTATTCGATTAATACTTGACTATTTCTGTAGTTTATATTATTTTAGGCCTTCTTAGTTTATTTTGCACTGATTTTGAGCATTGTTAGCCTTGTTCTAGGCCTGTATTGACCACTGTGACGTGAGATGGACGACAAGCCAGGCCCCCAAAAGTGCTACCCAATTAAAGACATTCGATGAGCATGCTGAGCTGCACAGAACAAAGGGTGCTGCTTGTGGGGGCAGAGCAATGCCTTCTATGGCGCAGCCAGCAGGGAGCAGGACTGGCTTTGAACTGATTTCTTTCCCCTCTCCGGATGCAGGGATAGCGCGTGCCTTTTTCCCTGCTCCTGCCATCGTTGTCTTTTCTCTCTCTTTTTTTTCTTTTGTTGTTGTTGTCCTAGGCCATGACTGCTTGATGGAAACACGCAAGGTGTGGCCTGCCACGTCACCCAAAACCGGCGTGAGGAGCCCAGTTCTCCGCTCCACCCGACAGGCGTCACTGCTACGGAACAGGAGGGTGTGGGTGGGAGTGTTCCTTTGGCTGAATCTGCATGCTTCACGTTTACATTTTACTGACGCGAGAGTTGTGCACTCTTTTTCCACAGATAATATAAAATCTCGATGCTGCCTGCAAGGATATGAATACCCAGGAGGTCGGTAATGGGTCAACATGAGCTCGAATGGCACATCTTTGAAAGCTGGCTTTAAGCCATGCGACCACCATTCAAGAGAACTGGCAAGTTCTTCAAGTGCTTGAAAATGCGCGGAAAAAGATGGCACGGATGACTTGTAATTTTTTTTAGTTTACGTGTTTACGTTTGAGTTGAAGTGTAATTTTTTTGAGTTTAGCAATACAGTAGACTCTCGATAATTTAAACTTGAGGGGACCTCAGGATTTTATTTGAATTATCAGAAGTTTGAATTATCACAAGTTCTCATAAATATGACTCAGGGCAACACACCAACTAACACTGCGATGTTTATTGTTTCTCAGTGTCGCATCAATATCGTAGACTGCTCTGCATGATTGCCAGTAAAATTTTTAGAAATCAGCGATAATACGGAAGCTCTTCTTTCTCTTCCTCACTACAATGGTACTTGTTATTATACGAGGCACGCACGGGTGTGTAATTAAGGGACGAAACGTGTTGCGTCCCACGACAGTTGCTAGCCCCTTCTAATTCTTCGGACACATTCTCACACAGCATACTGCAGAGAAAGTGACTTTAAGAAACGTTTGGCATGCGAGAGATCAAGGCCAGACCGCACAGTTTTTTTTTCCCTCGGTCAGCACGAGATTATTGGTGCGCAAGGTTCGGCTAGTTTGGCCATTTTGTAAGCAGGCAATCAGCTTTATTTGTGCCTGTTAGTAACAGAAAAACGTGAATGTTCAGCTAGAAGCAACAAAGGAAGCAGATATTTCCAGACATGGGCAAGCAAAAAGTTTGAATTAACCGAATTTGTGCAGTGAGGCAGTTTGAATTAAGCAGCTTCAAAATACATTGAAAACGTAGTGCGCCAATTAAAAATTTAAGATTTGTTTGAATTAACTGAAAGTTTGAATTATCAGTGCTTGAATTATCGAGAGTCTACTGTAACTAGCATCAGCACTCATTTATGAGAGATATCAATTACAAACAGGCTTTGACATTGTCACGTGGTCGTGACGTTGAAGAAGGCAGCAGTTGGAGTGTTCAAGACAAAGCTCTTTATTCTGGTGAATTTGTGCACAGGAAATAAAAAAGTTAAAGTACAAGCAATGCACGCTGTACACTGAGAGCGGCGAACAAAGCATCGGCCATCAAGTAATCTGATCTGCAGTAAAACACATAGGCATTTTATACCTGTGGCATCAAAGGTTCCAGCGTTATTGTTGATGGCCAGGTAATTTCCAGAATAAACTATACTGCTCGCGTTGTGTGCTCAAGCTTATCAGAAGATTCCAAAATAATCGGAAGGCTCCCAGACATTCGGGCGCGGTTTGTGCAAGGCGTTATACGTGTAGCGGACTGGTTAACAAAAAAAAAGCAAAGAAGTATGCCTGGCAATATACTTATGAGCTTAACCCCTTAACTGCTTTGGACGAGCAGAGCTCATCTTGCCCAAACTGTCCCCAAAGTGCTTTGGACGAGCAGAGCTCGTCCTAGCGGAATAGGTACTCCCCTCCAGCGTTCAGGACAAGAGGCGCTCTTCTACAGCTTAGATTGCGTGTAATCCACCGGATGGCAGCATTTACTTGACAATTTATTTTTCTCCTGCGTAAAGGGCGCGGTTTTTGTATGAAAAGATGGCTTGTGGTGGTGGCAACCCATGCATGGCTGGCTCGTCAACACGAAAAAGCTTTTCATTCTCGTCATCTTCTTCGAGTGATGATGATTCGGATACAGATCTTTATCTTGTGTGCGGAAGTGAAGACAGCAATGGTGGTGAATTGAGCATCTCCTCCGGTGATGATGAAAACAGCTCGGAAGCTAACATCGCGAGTGCTCGCCAGTGGATCCTGCTTGAGGCGGACAATCCTCCTGTGAAGCCTCCTCGCTTTCCATTCTTGGCCATTCAAGGCAAGACTTTCAACTTGTCATCGCCAGATGACCTTATGGAATATATTCAGCAGTTTCTTCAAAAGCGCTTCATTTGCTCTCGGAAGCAAGGAGAAAACGGGAAAAAGTTGAGAAAGGAAACTCGCTTTTGGTGCAGGAGCTGCAACAGGCCCCCTTGCGTTATTCCGTGTTTTGATTTGACTAAGTATGTGGTACAAATATTTCTTCAACATCGACTAGCTACTTTTTAGTACAATCAGATTCGAAATCATAAATAAAAAAAAATAGGCAATTTTGGTTGGGAAATTTTCAAAAAAATAAAGCACTTAAGGGGTTAAGAAGCTGTTATGTTTGCCGAGCCCCAGGAATGATGCAAAAATAGAGAAAAGAAAGATAAGCTTAGTGCAGCATTCTCGCTGATACAAGAGAAAGAGTGCAGTTGCAGTGTGTAGGCCTGCTTTCAAGTCCTCCTCACATCATGCGTCTTTACTGGTAATAGTATGGAGAGCTGGGCGAATTGGTTTGAGGACATTATTGGAAACATTTCGGCGCGCACACAATAGACGAAAACGAAAGGCGAGAAGACAAACGCGCCCGTTTGTCTTCTCGCCTTTCGTTTTCGTCTGTTGTGTGCGCGCCGAAATGTTCCCAATAATGTCTTTACTGGTACTTGGTGTTTCATCCCCCGGTGTCGCTCAGCAGTGTCACGTAAGCTGAACTATAATGCGACAAGACTTCCTGCCATCGGGCTTCAACACTTCAGACCTGAAGGCCATCACGCACGCAATCAACGAGAATCGTACCTCACACTCGCTCTTATCACTGAGCCAGTGCTTATGTACAGGAGGACTATAGCAGGAGGATGCAGGCAAGTGGTGCACAGTGTGTCTTTTGCCTCTTTGACACAGCTCGGGAGAGAACCTGTCGTGCGTGGCCATCTTCTTCCTCTGCTACTACTTCCTCCTGGCAGCCCTCTGCTGGCTGGTCCTTCTTGCCTACGCCTGGGAGCACAGGCTGCAGCAGAGCTCCTCCTCTTCTTCCTCGCTCCTGCAGGCCAAGGCCGCCTACTTCCACCTGGTCGCCTGGAGCGTGCCCTTTGTCCTCTTCATCATTGTCATGGCCCTGGGGCTGGTGGGTGCCTCATTCCACTCAATCAGCATGTCTGATTGTTCACTCTGAAGCACTTTTCACTTGGTTAATCAAAATTGGTTCATTCAAAAGTTGCACTCCAGCTTGGAGCACTCTGAGATGCTGTCACCTTTGGTCTGGCATTGCAACAAAGATCGAGCAAATTCTCATCGCATGACCCCTTTGATTGCTCTCAGGTTGAATGTTTGGTACTGGTGTACCATCGTGTCACTCTTTGATGTGTCACACTGAGAGTAAATGATGCGCTGCAGAGGTGTAGCAGACGAACAGATACATATTAAAAGGCCTACTAAGTTTATCTTGCACGTGAATCCTGGGTGAACTATTTGTATGTGTTATATGCATGTATAATGTGTATCTGTGTGCATATGTGCATTTGTATTGTGTTAGAAGTCACTTTTTTTCCCATTTTTATCTGTAAATTGAGTGTAAACCACAGTTTTCATATTGGGCGCAAGGCCCACCATTGGAAATGCGGGCGCTGCAATCGCTGTGGCGTGCAGGGTGGGATCATGTGCTCTCATCTCGCCCTGGCGAAGGGAAGCGGATGGTCGAATGCGTTGTTTTTAAATGTGATTTCGCTACGTTTTTCCTCTTGAACAGTGTTGTCTTGCTCGGACTCCATGTGTGCGGACCCCTACAGACTACAGAATCCGGAAAAGTGCATTAAATGTTATCGGCGGCACGGCTCTGTGCCACAGTGTGCTATGTGCGTGAAAAAGCCAGGCATGAGCTTTCACTTTTACCCCTACCCTACTTTGCAAGAGCATGATGATACTGTCGACTTGTAATGATATTTCAAGCCCACGGGGTTAAAATGGACGACGGCCACGAATGTTCACATAAAAGCAAGAGGTTTCAGCTGCCGCATGGTAGCCTTGTTCACAATTAAAAATGAATGCGCAAACAGTCTGGTTACGTACGTTTTAAAATATGACGTGGCAACATGTGTACGCGTGTAGGAATTTGCCGTCATTACGTCTTCTTTTTCTGTGTGCAACGGTGTGCATCGTTGTCTGGATTGTCAAAGAGTCAAGATAAATCCGAGAAGTCCAGTTGTTTTCTCTTTTCGTTACCTTTGCCCTATGCCAGTCTATTTTGTGCAGTAGCTTCTACGTGTTCGGCCAGCGCGTTCGATGAAGCTTTCTTTCCTACATCATACATCTGCTGCTTGAGTATTGAGCTTGAGCTGAAAGTTACCTGTTTTGCTGACGTAACTTCCAACACTGTCTGTGCCCTTCCCCCCTCCCAGTGTCCATTTTAATTGTCCTCATGGGTTTTCCTGACCACACGGGTTTCCATCCGACTCTTGACTTCAGCCCATAGGGTTCCTTGCTTATATATTGTCTGTAGAATGATCATTACCCATAGCCAATGTCACTTGTTCTTCTCTATGTTGTTTTACGCTACATTACGCTACAGGTGACAGTGTGGCCAGCTTCAATCACTGATTCACCTTATCACAGTAGCTGTGAAGTGTCATACTGCTTATTGATGAAGCTGTATATGCTGGACGCTGGTATTTTCACTGAAACATAAAATTGTCATTTAGGCCATGGTAAGCCAAGCCTTGCAGCATGCTCATTCAAGTGCACAATGTAATACGGCCGGCTGGCGAACGGTACATTTGTTATCGCAGTTGAGCCCGATCGAGGCCGTATTTTTCGATTGTGATTGGCCCCTTTGTACAGTCAAACCTCGTTACAATGAACACCACATTAACGAACATTTCAAACTAATGAACTTTTAAGAAATCCCGTGCCGACCGCTTATAGTTTCAATGTAAATTTATTTCACTACTACGAACTTCAGAATAACGAACATTTCAGAATAACGATCGTTACTTAATTCCTGTGTAATCGTAACACCTCAGTACTACGAACTTATATCCCGAAATGCGAGGATTCTTAGATTTCAGTGTATCGGTCATGGCAGTCGGAGCTGTAAGGTAGCAGACGACACAGTGTGAAGAGCAGACGCCCTCCTGCAAAAACCTGAGATGGCGCGGGAGGAGAAAGACGCGGGCGGAGAACTTTTTTTTTTCTCTCCGTTGCGGAGGCGACAATGCATCTGGTTTTGTAAAGGCCCAACCTCATGCATTGCACGCGACTTTCGAGCGAAGGCGACTGCGACAAACGGGCTCCGTCGCGATGGGAGCACCCACATGTTCGCGACAAAGTGTTACGGTTGCTCGATTGAAAACTATTGCGTGCACGCAGGCAAATTGCGAAAAAGAATGGCAGAGTAGATGAATGACAACATGCCAAATTTATTATTGTCGTGTTTGAGATAAGGCTGTCATAAAAGCGTTTCGTGACTTTCTTTTTTCGCAATCTTATGTTTAACCGCGACAGTAGTATCTGCTGTGATCCCATGGGGCGCTCGGAAGCGTACGCTGTTTACGCTACGTCGCACTTTGCAAACTGCGCAATGTTGGGGTTAGTCCACGAGGCGCATCTCGACAACGTTTCCTCTTGCTGTCGTAGAACGTTTAAGAAAAGCCGCAGCGCCTCACATCGTTGCTTCGCAGGGAGAAGGGCTACCTCACACGACGACGATGTTGACATTGCAGCAAGCTACCACCGAAACATCAAAACCACACTGATCAAAACGAACCGTCGATCAAAATTAACGACAAAATACGGCCGCTGCCTTGCTCTCCGCGTGAGATGGGGCTGTAAAGAAGGTAGTCTATAACTTGCATTCCTTGAAGTACGCGCCGATTGGAAGCATCACCAGTAAATTGCAACCGAAGCGAGGGTCAGAGATGCTGCCATGTTGCCGGATATCGTTATGCTCACTTCCGGGCAACGAGCGATGTTTTCTGGCTTTCCAGAAACCTGCGACGCGACAAGCGACGGCAATGGATGGCCCTCCGCGACAGCAAATCCTGTCGGCCGTGGCTCAAAACTCACGTGCATGCAGTTGGGCCTTAAGAATTGCAGCGATGACATGGACGACGATGTTACGGTAGCACCCGAAGATCGCGACGAGTCCGTGTCGGCCACAGATGCGTTGGACTACTTGAGGAACCTCCGCATATTTCTAGAAAAAAGCGGAACAGCGACTGAAGCAGTGCATAAAAATGCGAACGGTCTAGAATAGTTCGTGACGCAGAGTTTGTGCTGCACCCGTCAAAAAACGATCGCGGACTATTTCAAATAAACATGCCTTGTCTGACGTTCACGTGTGCATTGTTGTGAGAAACGAGTTCAAGGATGTACCGTTGCAAAGGTAGGACGTTTGTGTTACTGAAATTCTATTGTTATGGTAAATTTTTGGGCTTTCACTGTAACGACCTTTCAGAATAACGAACATTTTTCCGCGGTCCCCTGAAGTTCGTTATACCGAGATTTCACTGTAGCAGCTGCAGTCAACCATAGAAAATTTTTATTCCTATGTGGCCAGATGGCGATCGAAAGTGCACTGTGTGACAACCGTAGAAAAGCGCAATAAGGAGCAACAGATAAATATTAAGATCATGCCGTAGAGAAACTTGGGCTCATGTGAAATGTTATCTATAGCTACAAATCTGAATGAGGCACGTGTGTGCGTATGGCTCTCTCGCGTTTGCCTCCAATCATATCAAAAAGGTTGCGGTTGCATGCAGCTCTAAGCACATTGAGTTGCTTGCTGCAAAGCAGAGAATCTGCTTGCTTCGTGCTTCATAGGGCTATGTGTACTAAACAGGAATGTCAATTTGCGCATGCTTGTCGTGTCAACCATGGCCGGTTTTATAATAATGAATGAAATTGCATGGTTGCACGCATTTCTTACCGCAGAAATGTTTCTTTGGCACAAGCAAGCGCTGAAGCCCATTTGATGATTCAATTCGACACAAAACGGTTCGTTACCATTTACAGAAGCAGCGCACTCAGCCCCTGTGGCTTTCACATAAGTGGCCATAGCAAACGATGCCGGCAGTCAGGGCGTTGTCTACGGCATTAAGAGGCACGTAACGTTATTTCGGAGCAGTTATTTAGCATTTCGTGCAGTCAGTGACGAAGCCGCAGCAGTATTTTGCTGATTTTGTCGGAGTGAATACAGCAATAATGTAATAACAAAAAAGGTGACGCAAAAGCGGCTGCGGGCTGTGCGGGAGAAGGCTGGCGGAGCAATCTAACCTTGCACGTCACAGGGATGCCTCCGCATGGTGGCGCCACAGTATGTCCTCACGCCCAATACAATGTGCACCTTATTTGTCACATACCTTAAAATCTTCCTCAATGCTTAACCTCATTAGACGCAATTTTTACAAAGCCCCCAAAAGCGTTAAAGAACAACTTTATAATACGAATGTTTGCCCAATACTTGAGTACGCTTGCACAGCATGGAACCCCGACACCTCATGTCTTATGAATAAACTTGAGTGTTTCCAGAATTGCGCAGCTAGGTTTTTCCCTGGTAATTACAAATATAAAAGCAGAATTTCATTAATTAAAGACAGCCTTGGCTGGAAAACTATAGTTCAACGCCACTTAACAGCACAAATTAGAACTTCCGAATTTACTCTGATCTCATAGGAATTAAAAACTTGTACATTTTCCCCCTCACTTCATCTCTACTCGTTGTGATCATGAGTGTAAAGTACTTGAAACGCACTGTCGCACGAATGTGTTTCAATATTCATTTTTTCTGCACACCTCCATGCAGTGGAACAGACTTCCTAAGGGTATAGCTAATTGTAAAACATTATCCCAGTTCCAATTGTTTTTACATTCTAATCTCCCATGACCTATAAACTGCTTGTCCCCTTTGCTCTTGCTGTTATCTTTTTTTTTTCTCTTTTCTTGGTGAAATTGTGCCTGAATTCAACTTGATTGTTTCGTGTGTATGTGTTGCGACTTTTCCATACTATATCCACCACTTTGTAATTAGCTCATATTTTCATCTTAGTATGTGTATATACACATACAAATATATACATATATTTTGCTATGTGAATATTTCTTCTCGAGTTACCCCCCTGCAATAATAGCCCTCGTTGCGCTGCAGGTACTTGTATAAACAAAAATAAATAAATAAATCTTGGAAGCGGGCGTTTAAATGGTGGAATGAGACTACGCAGGGCAGCACAACAAACATGACATAATAACATGACACACTAAATATAAAACAACACACACAGCACACCACAAATATTCCTATACATAAGAAATACAAATGTTTAAACTACCCAAATACGAAACTAATAAGGAGTCCTTTGATTCATTATCTTAAGCTCAGTCCGACAACGTGCACTCGCAGTCACGGGTACAGTGGAACATTCTTTATCGGATGGGTTCATGCGAAATGAACGTAATGGTATGCGAGTTTGCATTAACCCTTTGCGGTCCGTTGTCGGCGCTGCCCGACAACGCAACACGGCCGTAGCGGTCCGCTGTCGGGCCCCGCCCGACAAGGGTGTTCGTGGTTTAAATTTTGCTGTTTTCTCACCGCGAGTCGCGCGCATTTTTTGTATACATGAAGGGCCATCTCTTGAGGAATAAGTGAGCTTTGTTTGTTGAGGTTTTACTTTTTTGACACTAGGGTGCAGCACTATGATCAGCACGGGGCCTAGAGCGTACCCACTCGCGCGCGCGGTTCGCTGAGAAGCATGGCCACGTTTTCACCGCGTGCGTTTTACGGCGGTGCTTTTAGCGAAAGCGAGGATGACTTTAGTGAGGAAGAGAATTACGTGCCTCCACCAGACAGTGATGACAGTGATTCGACAGAAGTGAGTGACGAAGACGACGACGGCGGCGGTGGAAACCTGCAGTAATAACCCTGGCCTGCACACAGGGGAATGCTTTGAGCGGTATCATACGTTGCCCAAATATCACTAAAAGAGTTGCCTGCAGAATGCAGGAGCAAAAATAAATATCCTGTGCGTTTCTCTTCCACAGCTTGTGTTTTTATTCGCGGCGCCAGAAACTGGCGAAATAGTTTCGGACCGCTAGAGCCGGAAAGTGGGTAAAGGTTTTGGACCGCAAAGGGTTAATTTAAGGGGGGACATGGCTTGTGGAGACCAAAAAGTCATCAAAGAAAAAAGTGTTTTCTTATTACATTATTGAGATGTACAGCTATTCTTTCGCATTTAAAGTGTAATATAGGTCTTGTAAGATCAGTGTTTCATCCGCAGTTTAGATCTATGCAACGAGTGCGTCTGAATCTGAAATGTTTTTGGGTCACTTATTTAGCTTGTCAGAGTGATATCTCATAATCTAGAACAGCTGGAGCTGTAATTGCTGTTTTATCATAAAGCCCAAGCTGTGTATTGCAAAGTGCTTGGAGCACAATTCTCGTTTTCTGCACATAGATTTCTTAAATTTTATTTTATTTTCTTATAGACTTTTTAAATTTGATCTTATTTTCTTAATGGTAGTCATGGTAGTACATTGAATTTCGATCATCTGCAGAATGACTAGTTATGACTTGATCTAAAAACTGTTTGCAGTGTTGCACTTATTGCACATTGCAGTATCTAGCTATCTGATAATATGCGCTTTCCGCTGAATGGTTTTTTCCCTATTGTCTCTGGAAACACCAGAGAGGCAGCTTTGTATGTCTTGTAAACTGGTTTGCCTGCGAGAAAAATTATTGCATATTTGAAGTCAGCATGAAAAACTAAACAAGTCGATCTAGTTTCATCAGGTTTGGACATAAAATACAGCAAATATCTCCACAAGCCACGTCACCTTTTAAGGGGAGATGCTACTCGAAGACACTTTTTCTTTAATATTCACCCTAGAGCAATGAAACTTAAGCTGCTTATAGAACTTTTTATGCTTATTTCAAATATATAATTAGTTTTCTTGCAAGTTGCATACTTTTAGTTCTGCAACATGACAAAGTGAAAAACTGAAGCATTTTGCCCCCCCTCTTTTCAGACCTAAACTTCAATAATTTTTTACAATTGATAGTTCATAATGTTTCTAATAAAGTGCGGAATGCAAATAACTAATTAGGAAGTCCATACAAAATATGTACTAGACGTGAAAAATTTTAACGTTGGAAGTTCATATTTTTCCTACCCTAGTAAAAGTTTACATAACTTTTTTTTTATTTTATAATAAGAATATCGAAACTTAAACAAGATAATTGCATTTCTCGTACTTTGGAAAAACTCTGGGAAAAATTTCATGCAGATCTGAGCACCAGAAGTACCCGAAAAAGGAGGGGCACATTGACAAAAATGGCAAAATTTGTGTTTTGAGAAAAACGAGTTTTAAAGTCAAAATTGCATGTTTATTTATCAAAGATGTCATTGAATGCAACGAAATTCGTACACAAGAAAGAACAATCCTCCTTGTAGTGGCCACTGCCATTAAAATGCGCCAGCACCATAGGTTTGGCCCTCACGGCTCTTTCTAGCTGACTCCTCGACAAGAGATTTTTTCTTCAGCGCACGCCGACAAGCCCTTGCTTCTCCTGTTAGTTATTGAGACATCTTTTTCTGGCGTGTGCTGTCCCGTGATGTGCCAAGAGCAACCAGATCATGAGACGGGAGCACGCCAAGCTCTTCCAGAACACGTTCAAAATTGGAGTGCCCTCGATTAAACCAACATGTTCAGTGCTGTCATATCAGCAATCAACGAAGACTCGTCGTCCTGCAATTTTTCTTAGTCTTCGAAGAGTCCGATCTTTTTCTGGGAGGCACTCACATATTCGAATGCCGCGGCAAACTCGTCGGACGCATCGGCGTCACTGCCACTACGCCTTGCGGCAGCAGACGATCTTTTCGTGGTTTGAGTGTTCGGCTTTCATTTGCGCCGGCGTCCTCGAAATTTGTGCGTCGCGTGAAACTTCACAGGCCGGTGACCGCACTTCCTACGGCTTTCTTCATCAATAACGGATAAGCACTCGAGAAAAGCGTTGTTCAGCTGCGCTGCTCGACGAGACACGGATCCTGCAAGTAGGCTTCACAGCACACACAGGAGCGCAGCGGCCAATGGCGGCTCCCGATCCGTACCACGTGATTTAAAGCCAGTCGCGGCGCTCGAAGAAGGCGGCAAAAGCGTGCTTCTCTTTATTATTTCTTGCGCTGCAGCAGCGCGGGAAACCGTTGTTATTTGAAGAGTGAGGCTCGGCTCTTCGCCTCATGCGGTCGACAATGGTGAGCGGCGGCGCATTATCAGCGGCAAGGTGCTCGAAGATGACACACTTTCGGCCTTTTGACAGCCACCTTGTGCTCTTTAGACGCAATTTTAAAGCATTTCCAGTTGAGTCTCGACATTGATTTTTTTTTTCAGAACAGTCGAGGTACTAATCTTAACAAAACAGGCGAAAACAAAACATCGATAATTTTTTAGAAAACTCGTGTTTTTCGACCCGCATCTCCCCTTAAGTAAGGTGCTTTTAAACAAAAGCCAGTTATCATTGACCGAATGCTGAGAAAAAGTCTGAAGGAACGTGTCACAAAAATTCTGGAAGCTGAGGTTAATAGCATTGTAGTCAGCGCGGTTATAATTAAAAAGACGTAATTCACGCGTGCTTGAAAAATTGGAAATCTTGAAATAAAGTAATGCATGATCACTAATGCCCTCCGAATAGGAAATAGCGCCAGTACTGTCAGGGTCTGACGCAAATACGAGGTCGAACGTGCTGTTTCCACATGTAGGCTGAAGGACTAATTGGACCAGGGAGTAATCAAGAGTTAACTGAAGGAAATCAGTTCTTTTACGTGTTTGCAAACATAAGCTACGCCAATCAGTGTCAGGATAGTTGAAGTCGCCAAGTAGGCAGATGCTTGCTTTCGGAAACTTGGCTTTTACTTTGGCGAGACTATCTGGTGGTCTGTAACGAACACCAAAAAGATTTTTGGAAGACGACGATGAGATGCAAACCCATATAATCTCCAATTCACTGTTAACGTCTATCGGAAAGGAAGTTATCTGCTGTTTCACGGCGATCAGGAGTCCACCACCTCTTCTATCACTTCTATCGTTTCGGTAGATCGTGAAATGATTCATATTGGGCAGTACTTCATCATTTCTAATCTCATCGTGCAGCCATGTTTTGGTTAGTACTAAAATGTCAGATTCATGATTATCTAGACACAAATAGAGCTCAGTGCGTTTAGGAAGGATGCTGTGTATAGTGAAGCATAAAGAGAGCTCGAAGTGTGCGGGATTTTCACGACATGTCATCAAATTATTTCTGACGACACGTGATGCCATGTTAGACCTTTGCTATGTTGAAGTTAACATAACAGCGCCACTGGAGGCGTCATACATGTAAACGTTAACGTTTATTCTTAGCTTATCGACATTAAGGGGAGATGTGGGTCGAAGACACTTTTTTTTAAATATTCATTCTAGAGCAATGAAACTTGAGCTGCTTATAGAACTTTTTATGCTGATTTCAAATATATAATTAGTTTTCTTGCAAGTTGCATACTTTTAGTTCTGCAACATGACAAAGTGAAAAACTTAAGCCTTTTGCCCCCCCTCTTTTCAGACCTAAACTTCAATAATTTTTTACAATTGATAGTTCATAATGTTTCAAATGAAGTGTGGAATGCAAATAACTAATTAGGAAGTTCATACAAAATATGTACTAGACGTGAAAAATTTTAACGTGGGAAGTTCATATTTCTCCTACCCTAATAAAAGTTTACATAACATTTTTTTATTATATATTAAGAATATTGAAACTTAAACAAGATAATTGTATTTCTCGTACATTGGAAAAAATCTGGAGAAAATTTCATGCAGATCTGAGCACCAGAAGTACCCGAAAAAGGAGGGGCACATTGACAAAAATGGCAAAATTTGTGTTTTGAGAAAAACGAGTTTTAAAGTCAAAATTGCATGTTTATTTATCAAAGATGTCATTGAATGCGATGAAATTTGTACACAAGAAAGAACAATCCTCCTTGTAGTGGCCACTGCCATTAAAATGCGCCAGCACCATAGGTTTGGCCCTCACGGCTCTTTCGAGTTGACTCCTCGACAAGAGATTTTTTCTTCAGCGCACGCTGACGAGCCCTTGCTTGTCCTGTTAGTTTTTGGGACATTTTTTTCTGGCGTGTGCTGTCCCGTGATGTGCCAAGAGCAACCAGATCATGAGGCGGGAGCACACCAAGCTCTTCCAGAACACGTTCAAAACTGGAGTGTCCTCGGTTAAACCAGAGAACGGCCATAGCAGTGGCCATCTCCACAACATGTCTTGAGGCAAATCTTGTCTTTGGGCAGAGGAGCCAAATTTTACTGTTTAGCGACTCCGCTGCATTCTGAGTTTTGCCCTGAATACAGCGGGTCAGCAGCTTCTCGTCGGTTAGTCTCTTGTAAATGGGGAAAATTGCCTTTCCCTGGGCCTTGGTGAGCAGGGGTGTGTGAGCCGGTGCAGGTTCGCCCAAGGCTTTAGCACGCTTGTGCTTGCATCAGGATTCTGGTCCATCTGGACAGAATTCGTGGGTGTTCGCATCCTCTGTTGAGCGACTATGAAAATATGAGGCCCATATCGCCCGGTGCATGGCTTTAATGCTGCCCCTACTGCTTGTAATGGCCACTTGATAGTAGGTTTGCAGCTTCTGTATCGCCGTATCTTTCAGCTTCTCCCCTCTTGGCAGTGGCTCCTTGAGTTTGCGAAGAGCGGTTCCGAGGCGCTTGGCTACGTGATTTGTG
The DNA here is from genome assembly GCF_013339695.2 of Rhipicephalus sanguineus. NCBI lineage: Eukaryota > Metazoa > Arthropoda > Arachnida > Ixodida > Ixodidae > Rhipicephalus > Rhipicephalus sanguineus. Next base: position 213,015,885 of record NC_051177.1, on the reverse strand, counting down.
CAGTCCTCTTTTTCAATGATCGCAGCATCACCATATACCTTCGCTTCAACAACTGCCGCGTACGCTTTTGAGTCGCCGTCGCTGAGGAATTTGCTGAATCGCAGTGGCGTGTCATAAGTTTGGCTCCTTTGCCAAATGCGCACTGCAGCTTCTGCTTCCATCGCATGGGCTGAACATTCAACATTTCGCTCGCAGACAGGGCTATGAAATGCTTGCCAAACTTCTTCCTCTTCATCTGGCAGAGCCTTGTGCCTACTGCAAGCTAGGCAGAAGTTTGACAGGACTTCAAAATCCAAACAAAGTCCAGTGTCGAGTGACACAACAGTGCCGATGCCATTGTGACTCTTGTGGCCGCGTTTGTGCCACGTTCCGTCGTACATAACGGCAATGTCGTCCCCGCCAGCTTCCTTCACTGTCAGCTCTCTCGAACTCGCAAGATTGGCGCCGATGGCATCCATTGCCGCATCACGGACTTTCCGGCTGATAGCAGTGAATGATTTTTGGTGCATTGGCTTTGGCAAGCCAAGAATTGCCGCAAATCGGACCAGCTGCTCGTAGCCCATGCCTACGGAGCGCGCCGCCACAACAGCTTTCACGTTGACAGCGTAGCTATCGCGCGAGCTCCCGCTGTCGTATGTTCTCCTCGCGGTCAGTCCGTCATCCGCCGCGCTCACGCTGGCCTCCCCGCCTGAAGCTACTCGCCGCGAAGTATATGTCGCCGAAAGAACAGTTTCGGGGCACTCACTGTTTGGGCAGTGCAGTTCCACGAACGATGCAAGTCCTTTCCGCTTGTCGGCCGGTTCCCGGACACGTAATCCCAAATGGCGACACGTCGGACACATTGCACCGCGCACAAGCATGTTCAGTGCTGTCACATCAGCAATCAATGAAGACTCGTCGTCCTGCAATTTTTCTTCGTCTTCGAAGAGTCCGATCTTTTTCTGGGAGGCACTCACATATTCGAATGCCGCGGCAAGCTCGTCGGACGCATCGGCGTCACTGCCACTACGCCTTGCGGCAGCAGACGATCTTTTCGTCGTTTGAGTGTTCGGCTTTGATTTGCGCCGGCGTCCTCGAAATTTGTGCGCCGCGTGAAACTTGACAGGCCGGTGACCGCGCTTCCTACGGCTTTCTTCATCCATAACGGATAAGCACTCGAGAAAAGCGTTGTTCAGCTGCGCTGCTCGACGAGACACGGATCCCGCAAGTAGGCTTCACAGCACACACAGGCGCGCAGCGGCCAATGGCGGCTCCCGATCCGTACCACGTGATTTAAAGCCAGTCGCGGCGCTCGGAAAAGGCGGCAAAAGCGTGCTTCTCTTTATTATTTCTTGCGCTGCAGCAGCGCGGGAAACAGTCGTTATTTGAAGAGTGAGGCTCGGCTCTTCGCCTCATGCGGTCGACAATGGCGAGCGGCGGCGCATTATCAGCCGCAAGGTGCTCGAAGATGACACACTTTCGGCCTTTTGACAGCCACCTTGTGCTCTTTAGACGCAATTTTAAAGCATTTCCAGTTGAGTCTCGACATAGATTTTTTTTTTTTCAGAACAGTAGAGGTACTAATCTTAACAAAACAGGTGAAAACAAAAAATCGATTATTTTTTAGAAAACTCGCGTTTTTCGACCCGCATCTCCCCTTAAGCTTGCACGACACTTTTTTTTATTTTGCAAATGCTATCAGCTTCTTCCTGGCTAGTCTCGTCTGGATTTAAAAATCTTTGCGGACCGCAGAAACAGTTCCTTTGAGCTTGGAAGTGTTTTAAATGATATCACCACAGAAAGAAAAACTGTGCTACTTGACAGACGTGAAACCAGACACACATGAAGCGCAGACTTGCAACTAACTACGTGTGTGTCAAGTTGCGTAGTTTTTCTTTTTGTGGTAAGATGCACCAACTCGCCCAACAACAAATTCTTCTAAACTACATTTGAATGATATGTTGCCTGTCTTTAAAGAACGTGAATTTAGCTATCACTGGCCTGCAGCTTGCTGACTCGTATTTGCCAATCCTGTGTGCCTGTTCTATTTTGGATAAATCAGTTGTAATGTCTATTTATCCTTGCAGAATTCGATGACCTTCATTTCAGCACTTGACCACGTCTTGGAAATATTATGGGGAATGCCAAAAAACACTAAATTACAGCATCGCAGCCGGTTTTCCACGTCATTACAACGCGATACAATTGATCTAAGCTGAACAGAGATGCCACTGGAATCCGCACAAGGAGAACCAGCTGACGACGAAGCGTGGCAGTTTTTAAGTCAGAAGTATTGACTTCAACTGCATGGAGCCTAGTAGACAGTTGCTTCAGTTCATTATCTACAGACGCCTGCCATAGCTTCAACTCCTGCATATCGCGTCAAATACTGTCTTGGCCTGATTCAATCCTTTGTACAGTTTTCAGCATCTTAGCAAGTACATTGTTAGAATTGGGTCCGGGATTAGTTTCCACATTCCCAGAAAGCATTAGAAGCAGGCTTCTTAAAGGGACACTAAAGAGAAACAATGAATTGGTTTAGATTGATAAATGTGCTCGGAGAACTCTTGTGTAGTTTATTTCACCACCATAGGTTTATTATTATAGGAGAAAACCAAGTTCAATGCTTCATTTTTAAATTTCGCGCCGAACTTTGTAATTCGTGACGTAAAAGACTTCAAAGAGCATTTAACGTATTTTGGCGCCACTGGCTCGACGAAATTTCCACAAACTCGTTATGTCAAGTCTCTGGCCCCTCAGAGGACAATGTACTTGGATTTAACCGATTAGGAACTACGTAGGCCCAAGCAGGCGTCGTCAAAAATATGTGACGTCACGGCAAATGGTGCGGGAATTCCAAGGTGGCATCGCCACCTGTATTTTTTTTTCTGAGCGTTTTCTGGCTTATTAAGCGTCTTCGCGCAGAAAGCGTGGTGTTTTTGGTATCGTGGAAGACTATACTAATGCGAGAAACATCGTTTTGCTCTTTAGTGTCCCTTTAAATAACACCGAACACTTTCTTCGCATGTTTCTAAAGCAAATAACCACTCTCTGGGGCACAACAGCAAAACAAGGCAGCGATTCTTGCTTTTTAGGCAAGTACGAGGGGCGTTCAATAAAGATTTCCCCTGACTGACTTCCATTTATTGCAGGATGCTGAAACTGCGTATATGTAATGACATAAGTCACTGTAGGTCACGTGCCAATTTGCTACTCTAAACAAAGAACGGTCCTTCTTTTAAAGGTGCTGAAGTGGTGTGAGGCGTGATAGTGGATGCAGTGGAATACAGAGCAGCCGTCAAGTTCCTGTACTTGAAAGGCCGCACTCCAAGGGAGACGTTCGATGAGATAAAAGAGGTTTATGGGGAGGATTCCCCATCATATGATGTAGTGAAGAACTGGCATCGCCAATTCAAATATGGTCTGATTTCCGTGGAAACGGCTCCGATTGCAGGGCGATCCCAATCTGCTGTTGATGAACACGCCATCCAGCGATTGGAGGCCGCCATTTTGGAAAATCGCTGCGTTACCGTTCCAGACTTCGCCCAACATGTCAAGATTAATGTGGGGTCCATGGAAGAAATGATTCAGGACCATCTTCATATGCGTAAGGTATCCGCCCGCTGGGTTTCCCAGATGCTCACACCTTTCCAAAAGCAGGAACGAGTAGAATGCTCCCAGGCTCTTTTGACCATGTGCCATGGAAACCAGCAGGACTTTTTCAACAGATTGCTTACACAAGATGAATGCTGGGTCCATCACTATGATCTGGAGACTAAAGTGCAGTCGATGCAATGGAAGCACTTGGACTCACCGCCTCCAAAGTACGCACCGCACCCAGCCCTCGGCGGACAAGGTCATGCTCACAGTCTTTTGGGACCAGCACGGAGTAGTCTTGATAGATTTCTTAGCAAAGGGTACCATGATTACTGGGGCGTACTATGCTTCACTGCTGCAGAAATTGCAGGAGGCCATCAAAAACAAGAGACGTGGCATGCTCACCAAAAGTGTCTGCCTTCTGCAAGACTATGCCCCAGTTCACAACTCGCATGTTGCCCAGTCGGAATCACGCTCCTGTGGCTTTGAAATTATACCGTATTCCCCTTATTCACCCGACCTCGCACAATCGGACTTCCACCTCTTTCCAACATTGAAGTCATATTTGAAGGGCAAGCATTTTCCAGATGATGAGACTCTGATTTCTGAAGTTACAACATGGCCTTTGCAGCAACCTGTCGACTTTTACAAGCGAGGTGTTTACAGTTGCATAAAAAGATAGAAGTGTGTGTCCCTGGGTGGCACCTATGTATAGAAGGACTAATAAATCTGCAAAGTTTCGTTGCTCTCCGTCCACTGGAAGTTGGTCAGGGGAAATCTTTATTGAACGCCCCTCGTACAATGATCAAGGTAACTGACCTGGAACAGTACAAACGGTAAGCGCTCCATTGTCGATACGGTGTGGTGCCCCATAGGGGTGTTCACAGGCAGCAGCTTATATTCCGTGTGGTCGGCGCTGGTAGTGGTATCAGTGTTGTTGAATGACCGCAGTTGCCAGCCAAGAAACTGGTTTTCATTCAGCTGATCCCGTAGGTACGGCTGTTGCGTCCAATCCACGGGTGGGCCGGCATTTTGTAGAGGGCAGGTGAAGACCGTGTTCGATGTATACGAAGGTAGTGATGAGCCAACAAGGACAACCTAGAACAATACGAACGCTCCATCGCCAATACGCTGTCGGCTGCCATCTTGAATTTTTGGGCAGTTCCGAGCAAGAGCCCCCTCCCCAGCTTTCCTTGCATCGAAGAGGGGGCACGTGATTGGTATTTTGTGGTAGATGCTGACGAACGCCGGAAAGATGACAGATGCCGTGCCGATGTCGCCCAAAAACGGCATTCATGGACAGCTGCAGCCTATAGTAAAGCTCTGCACTTATGTGTCACGTAGGTAACTCTCAAAGGAGATTCCACGTGGCTTTTTCTTTTTGCATGTGTGTGTCTCTTGTTCAGTTTAACCCTCCAGGTAAACTGGCAAATTGTTTCAATTTAATGGAAGTAAACTGTATTGCAGATAAGCTGGACCTAGGACACTCATTGTGGTCGTAGCGCGACATAGACAAAAGAGCAGAGAACCACACAGGACAGGCGCTAAAGTTCAACTGGTTTTTTAATCACAGCAAAACACTTGCTTGGAAACGAACATACAAAGCAACCACGGCAATCACCCAGCTTGATAACACAAGAAACTACTATACATTCTACTAACTGATTATAGAAGAGAAGAACACACACCATCAGGGTGATGTGTCACTTTGCAAGCACTTTTGAAGCACCCCGCGCATGCGTATCCCTTTTCTAACAACTGCATTTCATTTTCTAATAGTGCCACTGATGACTAGCTGATACATGAAATTTCATGTTTCTTTATCTGGTACGCTTCCACCACCTCCCGTGCCCTCTGGTTTTTGTGATGAAAGATCACCGACGTTTCACCAAATGCCAATGCGCAGCCGCAGCTCTTGCATTGCATTGCCAAATGGGAATAAGGTGCGCCTTTCAGTGAGCTGTGATGCTCACGTAGTAATCTAATATTGAGGCACCTCGTTTGCCCGACGTACACCTTCCCACACTGGTGGGGGGGCAAATGGTATACCACCCCGCATTCACAAGGTACAAATTTCATTTTGTGCTTCACATTACATGTGGCTCGCTCGGAAGTATTGTCACGGCCATTTCTTGAAACTGCAGCACAGATTGTTCCCAGTTTTCGACACAACATGAAAACCACGCCAACCTTGTAATTACTGGCAACCTTTTTCAGGCGCTGAGACAGTGCATGAACAAAAGGAATGGCTGCCACTTGCTTGTTGTTGACCTTGCCACTACCTTCTCTGCCCTCTACTGGCTTAAGACTTCTTAAAACTTTTTCACATGACAGTGAAACAAGTGAATTGGGATAGCCCACTTCTTTCAGTCTTTTTATTTGTGACATCGCACTGTCCTGGTGGCATTGTGTATGCAACCCTTGTGTTTGTGACTTGCTGTTTTCACCCTAGTGCTCTTGTCATTGTTTGCAGGTGGATGGGGACCCTGTTTCAGGCATTTGTTTTGTCACAGCAGCAAATCCTCATGCACGATCAGCGCTCGTGCTCTTCCCTGTCACAACAGCCTTTTTCGTTGCCGGTTACTTTCTTGTCCGAGGTGCGTGGCATTCTTGTTTCCCTGTTGTTGTCTTGGTGTGCTTTGTGTGGTGTAGTGTGTGAAAGCTGGCTACATTCATTCTGGTAGCAGAATGAGCTATAACATTGGTGATTTCCAGTGCATAAGAGAAATAGGAAAACCAAGACAGAGAAAGACTAAAGAACTGTAACAACACTGCTCTTCAACACAGAAGGAACAGGTTTTTCATGTCATGTGAAATGTGGCACATGCATGACACCACTCTTCAGAAACACACAGCAGATGACTTGTCCAGAAGATAGTCTGTGTCTTTTTTAGACAGTGTGATAGAGGACAAATTGTATACACAATTTTCATTGTTTTTTCTGATGGAAAAAGCTTTGGGAACCAGACAGCATTTACCTTCTCTATCTGTCTGTTTTTTTTTTCCTATTTCTTTTAAGCAGTAGAAATACACCAAACGTCAGTATTCCAACTAGCCTGGCTAACCACTTTATGAACAATGCAGAGGCAGACAAATGCACAAAGTGCAGGCAAGGGAAAATTTTTTGTCCGTGTTTAATTCACATTGCCATGTTATCAGTGGGTTCAAAAAAATATTTCTGGCACAGGCCCAACTGATTTCCCAATTCATGCTCATCGGGAACATAGTAACACCATAATTCAGTAACCGTCAGACATATTTATTGACATTTGAAGTTGCACTTAAAGTACTGCGAGGCTAACTTCTCTGAATCACTAGTGTATGAATTTTGAATAATGATTTCAAATTTTTTCACATAGTTTGCTAAAACACAATCATTATGGTTAATTTCTGTAAGCTCCTTCAATAAATGGAGCTTGTAGAAATACATCTAAGTTCTTATTGCTAAACTAGATTGTTGTAAAGCTTATTCTTTGCCTTTTTTCAGTATCCAGGAATGTCTATAAAAGAAAGTGCTTAGCATTAAACAACATGTGCTTCAGCTAATTTTACCAGTCACTTTCTCTCAGTTCTGTGCACCTTAAGGGGTATTCACACGAGGGAGACATCTGCGGGGGACACGGGGATTGCGGATCACGGGACCGCGACGTCACTGATTAGTGAGCCCCCCGCGCCTCCTCAGAGAACCCGGGGACCTTTTCCCCGACAGGACAAACGATCCTCCGGTAGTGGGGGTTATAGCGGAATTTCGGGCTCTTGTTTGGCCACATTGTTGCACTTGCTCCTGCAGAGAGCGGCAGTGGATGTCCAGTCTGCAGCTGGTCATCTCATCGTCAGCAGCTGATGAAACGGGCGGTACAAGCCACCAGAGTAGTCTGGTAACACTGATCTCCCCCTCCATTCGCCTCATCTGTGTGAGGGGGGGGACATTTGTAGGGAATTCTCCTTGCGAGCTGATGTCACTAGGCTCCGCCTTTATTCCCGGACGATTTGTCCCCCGTGTGAATACCACTTTATTAGCGATGACATGGTCCCTCAATACTTTTTACTGGTCATGAAACTCCTGTGAACGTTTCATGTAGGGACAAAAGTGGCCACCAGAGGCGTCACTGTAAGCAGAAGAACATTGATCTGCCGCGCTTGGTAGGGCAGTAGCGCGTTCGCGGAAGCGTTTGGCGTCAAATACACTTCTTCAGATATTTTTCTTCTCCATGTTCTCGCTAACAAATCATAGCATTGATTAGTATGGTCAGTATAGTACTACATGATGCGCATTGTCAAATTGCCCAAGTCATTGACTGCTGGTAATGTTTTGACTGAGGGTGTCTGTCAAGTGACGCGTGTGTTCGTGACGTTCCTACATTTCTCGATTCCTGCATAGTCGCTTTCGGGCTTAAACAGAACAGTGTGACTGGTTATAGATGACTGACAGCTTAACATATTTTGCGCTAGAGGTTGTGGAGTAGCCGTTCTCTGGCTGCACGTAACACTCATTTTCGGACTAATTCTCACTTTATTCTATAGGGCATCACGAAGCTGCAAATGGAAGTTCACGTGCCAATAAACAAGCCCGTATATCAGGCTAACTTGGCATTAATAGCTTTGAAGTTGAGGGATATCGTTCGTGAAACATAGCTTTAAAAATCAAAGCGCAGATTGAGATACCACAAAACGGAGAGTGATGCTCGTGTTGTCTTCCTTTTTTTTCTTTGGTGTCATAATTTGCGCTTTTGATTTTGAAGATTGAAAAAATATAATGAGGTGAAACTGCTGTGAACTGCTTTTGCTAGATATAGGCACTATGTGCGATTTTCAGGCGAAAGGTTTTGATTTTACGCATGCAGATTTCATAACACTGCCGAGTTCTAATATTCGCGGCTCTTTTTTTTTTTTTTATCCATTCCCATATACTGTCGCAATGACCACGAGTTCTAAGTTGGCGTTCCAGTTAGCCACCCTGTTCCTTCTATGTAAACACCAGCGCAAATCGAAATCAACCCAGAGCTTCTATTAACCCAGTTATTCAGCTTAAACTGATCAATTATACATAAAACTGCATTACTCTTTTTGAGCCTTTCTAGAAATTTTCTCGATTCGGCGACAGCACCAGCAAACAGCACTATCAAAGTAAAACAGAATATTGCATTTTGGCCCACAGCATCACTTTTTGGTTTCTATCATTATCCAGAAAGCAAAGCACACACTCCGAACACCGCACTTCACATAAAACTCCAAACACACTCACACACACTACACACACAATTCTAGGCACAGCGTCTTCCACCAGTCTTGGTCTATCTCGAGGCAGTGCTAGTTTTTGTGCTTATTTTGCGGGCTTGCTGCCTATGTAGAAATGATCTTGTAAACTGAGAGAACATTAAACTAAATTAAAGAAAAATTTTCTTCCTATGTGTGTTTCATGAAAAGCCCATGCCTGCTCCAAACACTGGTAGCTGCTCCAAAAGCAGATTTTGCTTGTTCCAATGGCTGCTCTAAAAAGCTGGAGGGCATTCCCACCACTGATATAGCCAGCTATATCGGTTATAGCAAACTAAATACGAACTTTAGTGGGTCATGCTTCATTTCGGGGACATTTATTCTTTTTACAACGAAACCGAAAACACGAGAGCTGCCGCGTTGACTCTAAAGGTAGCATTAAAGGGCCAGTAAACAACCCCGAGGTCCAAAAATTGTAATGAAGAGAAATATGCGCACTTTTTGCTATGTAAACATGCTGCCACAAGAATTTTGTGAGTACGGGCTGTAATAAGGAAGTCACAGGGGTTAGAACTAGGCTTGTGCGAATAGTAAATTTTAGGTTCGGAGCGAATTCTAAGCAAATACAGTGAACTCCCGTTAAGACGAACTCGGTTAAGACGAATTCTCGCTTATACCGAACAACACGGGACCATTTGTTTGGTTTCCCTAGACTCAATGCAAAAAAAATTCGCTTAAGACGAACCGCCCAACTGCACTCTTCTGTTAAGACGAACTTTCGCGGTGACCAACAACGCTAGCGATTCTGTGAAACGAACACTGCAGTCTTGGTGGGGGCATTCAGGCGACCGAGAAAAAGCAAAAAAGATGAAAAAAAAAGCGCTTCCCGTATGCGCGAGATAAATGAAGACCAGTCAGCGGATAAAGCAGGTATCCCCCCTCACGCCCAGCGTGTGGGTGGGGGAGGTGTGGGCTTTATCAGCAAAGAAAGCAACAAAAAGAGTGGGGGATTTACAACTTGGACCCCCAAGCCATTGTGTCCTTTTGTATTCCCCCCCGTTCTTCGGTTTCCCAGCTGGAATACAAAGGAGAACAGAAGAACACAAGAGCTTGGGGCCCCTCCGCTGTGTAGTGGGGAAAAAAAAAAGAAAGCCACAACAGGAACCAAAATGGCCTGTGCATTACAATCGAGTACGAAACCGAAACCACGATCGATCGCAGCGCACTCCCGTCAGAGGGGTCAGGTGCATTGTCATCGCCATCACACAGTGGCGGCCGAGCACATTTTGTGGTCAGTTAGCGTTGGTTCGCGTAGGACCTGTGTGCGTTGTATCTGTTCCCCGTGAAGTGCAAATTGTGATAAGCCATTTTGATTATGGAAGCGCACGACAAGGGAAGGCTATTTTTCACAGTGAATATAGCTGCGTTGTCTTTTTCGTGGCGAGGCTTGTGACCGTGAGTAGCCCGATGGGATATCTTAAGCTGCACGTCGATCAGGAAAAGTTACTACGGGCCGAAAACGGGAAAATATCCGGACCTCGAAGAAAACCTTGCAGATTTTCTTAAGCAACTCAGCGTATAATGACTTTGTCAAGGCAACAGCACGCGACCGAGGCGTATCCAGAAGAGATTTTAGAGCCAGCAAAACAGGCTCACAGAAGAAAACGAACTGTCAGGACAATAAATTTTACGTTCTTTGAAGGAAAATTGTGCTTGTCTCTATTTTTTTTTCTAATCGGCAACATAGGAGCGTGTTACAGTTTTATCATTAAAATGTGGTAGCAAACATCTTCACGTGCATTTTTATTTTTGAACACGCGAAATCGGGTGCTCGTAAGATTTGTGTAAATACTCTGCTTGAAGGCATAGTTTTTATCTAGATGAGCCAAATAAGTACTTTTTCTTGTCTTTTTGTCCCCATTGTAAATCTACTCCATTCAGTGTTTTCAAGTAACATATTTGGATGCACATGGCATGTTAGCACACCTCTTTTTGAGGGCTCTTCTGATAAGACGAACTCCTGATAAGACGAACAGATGACCGCGGTCCCTTCGAGTTCGTCTTAACGGGAGTCTACTGTAGTGATTTTGGTTGAATAATTTCGAAACGAATTCGAATAGTATATATTGTAATGAAGAGAGGACGACGAAGAAGCACACAAGCAAGCTAGCAAGCAAGCAAGCCACAGTGTCAATAGGGGACACCAGCTCGCACTTGCCTGGATTTTGGTTGCTTGACGCCCACCGCTCTCCGACGCCCTACTCTTGACGTCTGTCGATATTCCCTGAAGACATGTCAATAAACCACGTCACAATATATCACATATTATACCGTATTTACGCGCATAATTTGCACCCTCGCATAATTTGCGCACCCCTAATATTTAGCCAGCTTTACTAAAAAAAATATTTACTCGCATATTTTGCGCTCCCCGTCCCGCCCGCCGGCGCGCGCCGCGGAGAGACCTTGGACGGCCGCGCCCCTTGCCGAGCGCAGTCATACACAAGACGGGCTGCGAGTGCGAAGTCCCTTTTCATCCGATTACTCGTTCTATCCACTGGAAACCCGCGAATTACGGTTCCTAGAATATTATATTTTAGGGACTGTACCCGAATACCCAAACCTGTTCACGTGTTGTTGGAACTGCTCGAGCGTTCTCCCGCTGTGAGAATTCATGCACGCGATACGGCACGGACTATTTTCTGCATCGGAGGCGTGCGAGGGCCAGTCGCGCCAACTTTCCCCCTCGTTCTCTGCGTCCGCGCTGCAGCGCGGTTGATTTCGGAAGTTTAGAATTCGCCATCAGTCAGTCGCGTTACCGCGTTACTCTTCGCTTGCGATGGGCTACAATAACTATACGGCGAAATTCAAGCTCAGTGTTATAGAGTTTGCCGAAGAAAACGGGAACCGTGCCGCCGCCAAGCACTTCAGCGTGAATGAGAGTCACGTTCGGTACTGGAGAAAGCAGAAGAGTTTGCTCGTAAATACAAGACTGGACGGAGAGCGTTCCAAGGACCAAAGCAAGGAAAGTTTCCTGCCGTTGAAGAAGACCTCTTCAAATATGTGCGAGAGCTTAGGTCCTCCAGTGTCGCCGTGTCGTGCGAGATTCTGCATTTCGAGGCAAGAAAGATAGCGCAGGAAAAAGGGGTCCCTGCTGCGACGTTCAAGGGAAGCAGAGGGTGGGTGACGCGCTTCATGAGACGCCATCAGTTGTCTATCAGACGGAGAATGACCCTGTGCCAGCGGTTGCCACAGGATTACGAGCAGCAGGTTGTTCTGTTTCACCGTTTTGTGATTGGGTTACGGAGAACTGGAAACTTTGTCATGTCCCAAATTGGGAACGCAGACGAAACTCCGTTAAGCTTTGATATGCCACCTATCACAACAGTGAGCGAGAAAGGCTTCTCATCCGTTCCTATAAAGACAACCAGCTGTGAGAAGCAACGCTGCACGGTTATGCTTGCCGTGACAGCTGATGGCCGTAAACTACCGCCGTTCGTGATCTTCAAACGGAAGACATTGCCTAAATTGAAGGTTGAAGGTCGTATTCACATCCGCGTCCAAGAAAAAGGCTGGATGAATGAAGAACTTATGAACGACTGGCTCGACACTGTCTGGGGTAGACGACCAGGGGCCTTCTCGTGGACAGCGTAAAGGAGAAGCTGCGGGACATGAGGACCAACGTGGCTATTATCCCGGGCGGACTAACATCTCTTCTGCAGCCCTTGGATGTATCCGTAAATAAACCCTTCAAGGACTACGTGCGCAAGATGTACGTGGAATGGATGGCCAGCGGAGAGCATGGGCTCACTCCCACTGGCAGAATAGAGAGACCGCCACTGGAAACTGTTTGCGAGTGGATACTCGCAGCGTGGGACATGGTTTCCGCCAATATTGTCGAGAAAAGCTTCAAGAAGACGGGGCTGTCAAATGCGCTCGATGGAATTGAGGACGATGCGCTTTGGGAGGGCGGTGACAGCGGCCGCGACGATGATTCCCAGTCGGACCGGTCGGACCTCTCGACCAATGATTCTGAGTAGACCGCACATGACCGGATGTGGATGGCTAAAAAAGTATGTGCTAAGTGTTAAATAAAGAATTCCCTTCGTTTGTGCTATAATTTATTTTCTTTTTTAATGTGTATACTGCGTGCGTTACTATATATTGCACGTTTTTTCGGATGTGTTCGCGAAATCTCCGCGTAATTTGCGCACCCCCTTTTTGGAGCTCTAAAATCGCGAAAAAAAGTGCGCAAATTATGCGAGTAAATACAGTAAAGAAAAAGCATATTTGTCATGACTCAACCAACTTGCACAATGTTTTTTTCAAATTGTAACAAGGCATGTGCAAATGTCATTCTTTTTGGTTCAAAGCAACTGCAAGCAACCTTGAATAAAAGCAGGGTTTGACTTTCGGTAGAATGCAAGTGATAACCTGTAAAATATGTTATGTTTTAAAATTTAGTATACTTGGGGTATATAAGCCGGTATAACAAACTTTTAAACTTAAAAAATGATGAATCGATGTAAGGGTTCATTTAACCTCGAATTGGGGCTTTGCGGCAGTGCGGGTTTTTCCTGGAAAGGTGTAGTCACGGTATAGCACCCCTCTACTGCAGTAAAAGCACCTTTACGGGGAGGTTACAAGCGGATTAATATACACCTATTCATTCATTTCGAATACTTCAAAATTGCCAATTACTTAAATTCGAATCAAAGTGAATGCGAAAACTGTATAATTCATTCGAATATTCGAAGTGCTCGAGTATTCGCACAAGCCTAGTTAGAACATCCGTTTCAGCTGCTTTCAAATTTTCAGGCGGCCTCGCCACCCTTCTCCGCCACAGGGAGGAAAAGGCGTAGCTCGTCGTTGTGACTCCGCCCGCTTTGGCAACGTGACACGATGTCAACAATTGACATCATCGGCGAGCTCGCTCATTCGCCATGCACTTCCACTTGCTGTGGCTCCTGTTTGTTTACAGTTTACATTGTTGCATGTGCTCCGTAACTTGGCGGGCAGTTTTCGGCTCTTCGGTATTTTTATACCTTTGTGACAGTCCACAATGCAGCAGGAATGCGTGCTTGCTTTCCAATACGACAAAGGGGTGCGAGAGAAAAGAACCTCTCTTGCGGCGCATGCAATGGGAAAACCAAGCAAGCGCGACCCGTTCAAGCTACCGGAGATTCCCCCTCTCTCTGCTCGATTTGCAGCCGACAACGCTTCCTCCACGTGTTGCTCATGTGAAGGCGAAGTGCTTACAGGTGCTATGCAGTGCGAGGAACAACCCGACAACTGCGTGGCCGAAACCGCATCACCGCAGGGCCAAGAAACAAGGTGCAGTTTCGTAGCGGTGGGTGGGAACAGGAATTGACGTTAACTTGTTGAGACCTGGTTTAGACCAACCGACGAGCTCAGTGGTACGTCAAGTTGCCCTTGGGCAAGTTTGCGTCACTGCGTGTACGAGGGGGGTCAGGCGAAGGAAAGAGGCGTGGGAATTGTTTTTCGAAATGGAGGGTCCGCGCGGCGCACAGGGCTGTAATATTCGGAAAATGTGATCGCCACGGTCTACTGTACGAATTGGGGAGCTTGTTTGGGGGGTGTCAAAAAAAAAAGTTGGAGCCTGTTTACTGGCCCTTTCAAAGCAAAGTATTGAAGGACAATTCACAATCACATTTTTTTAATGTGTTTGTGACATTAAAAATTTGGTTAAACATGTGATTAGACAACATTGCAGAAATTTTGGTCATCCAGCGCAAAACAGAAGCACATGTGACTGGTTGCAGCACCACATAAACTGCGTAAGTAGAAGAGGCTTCCTCGTGCATGGGCACTGTGGAAAACATCATTCTGCGCAGCGCTCTGAGAAGCCACCAGACTGATGTCACATCTTTCTTCAAATAAATGTGAACTTAGGTCTGTTTTGTTGAATGAACTTTGTTCTGTTGTTATTTCACCTTCTCATATTCCGGTCTATTTAGTTTCAAATGCCACAAGGAAACCAGTAAGGATTACCTCGTTTATAATGGGTTTGTAGCCTAAAATAATTATAGTTTTTGTATGAAAATGAAACTGAAACGGCGTGCCAGTTTCATTTTCAGCCCCTCAAAAATTGCTAGGGTTGTGTAAGAAAGTTAATAACACACAAGAAACGCAAGAAGGAAAGATATGTAAAATAGGCCACAGAACAAGCTTCGTTCAGTGTGATGTAGCAGTAGTTGACAGTTTGTCATTAACATGCGGAAAAAGATATATCTGACAGACCTCAAGATGTATTAACCAGGGTGTCTACCGACCGGGAAAACCGGGAATTCTCAGGGATTTCGGGTAGTCTGGAAATTCTCAGGGAAAACTCAGGGAAATTGTGCTCCCGTCAGGGAAAATCCACAGTAACTTTATTGAAAGGCGACGAAAGTCGCGGTAGCGCTTGCTCGATATTTTGTGAACGTATTTTTCAAATCAAACGGCCGCTGCAGCTGCGGGGAAGTGGCGCACCTCGATGCTGTTATCGCCTTCGGAGTGGTGAAGTGGGAGAGAATACGGCTAATGCGTGGCGTGCGGGAACCGCGAACCACGACACATCGTATCGCGCAATGTTGTCATGGTGTTCTGTGAGTGCGCGCTGTAGTTCTGTAATCTTTCTCGCGCGTGCTGTGCGTTAGCGCCCGATATGGTGTTTTTGTTATCGCCGCGTGTCAAGTAACAAGCATGATTTGTTGTAGAAGCGGTAGCAGTAGATGTAACGAGCTTGAGTTATCTTGCAAGCGATCGCGATCGTGCAGGAAGCGGATGTCTTCGACAAGGCTCGTATCTGCAAGCCATCCCGATCGGCGAGAAAAAAGACGCTTGTTGGCTGTTATCGGAGAGCTCACTCGCTCTGATCCCGAGCTTCAAAGATGCTATTTAGGACTCCGTGAACAATATAATAAATTTCCAGGCGATAGCTAGCGTAACTGACGGGCCCATTCACAGCAAGTGAAAGCTTTTTTCTTTCTTTTTTCCCCGATGATGGCACTGCTGAAACAAGTTTTAGGCAGTCGACTGAAATTTTTTGGGGCTGCAGCTCGCAATTACCAGCCACACCACGTGGGTGTTTGCTACAAAGCCGAATTACAAAACTTTTCAGAGCCATGGCATAGCGGCGACCGAAATTCGCGACACCGGCAGGGGTCCCACATGCTCGATTCGGCGCACGATGTCGGAAAACAGTAACGTTTCCACCATAGTCGGATGTGCCGTAATTCAGGCTGTTGCTGTGCTTTCATGCGATCTTAGCCCGCAGCTATATTGCTTTTTTTTGCGATAGCAATTACATAGACACTCCGACGCGAATTTCTTGCTTTCGCCATGATCTTCCTTATCAAGTCCAAATTGCGATTACATCACCCCGCGCGTCGTATGCTGCATGTGCGAGTGAAAGCGCGCGAGCGCTGCCGACAAACGGGGCTTAAGCAGAGATGAAACGAGCCGACCGTCTCATTCGCTCGATGGGCGCATGGAGATAGGAGCCGGCGCGTTGGGAAGGTGGGGGGGGGGTGGGGGGGGTCTGCGTGAGTCCGACCACGGTGTAAGAATATACTCAGGAGATAATGTTCGGGTTCTTATCAGGTGACTTGCAGAGGGCGCTACGAAAAGCGGGGCAGTCGTCTCCATAGCAACGCGCATGCTGCTGATAACGTGCATTTTTTTGTGCCATTTTGCTGGATAATGTGCAACCGCCAAGCGGCGTCGAGGGGCGAAATCGAGAGAGCAACAGGAGAGGGAACGGCGAGAGCGGCGGCGATGACGCAGCACCACCGTGATTCGGCTACTCGCGGGCGCTCTCCGCCTCAAGCCATCAGATGGCGCACCGCTCAACGGACCGACGACCGAACATTTTCTGGCCGCTTAGGCGCGCGCGGTGTCAACACCTGAATATTCTTACACCATGAGTCCGACAGGAAGTGCGTACTTTGTACCAGCGGGCGTGGTCGCGTGCGCCGCGGTATCTTTAGTGGGGATCAGCAGACGGCTCATACATTTGTAGGTGTTGTGCTCTAATTGCAAAACTTCCGTTGAAGCCATAGCAGTGGCAGATCCCGGGGAGGGGGGGGGGGGGTAGGGTAGCGGCGATCGTCCACCTCCTTTGTCAGGCTGCTTGTCGAGTTTGCCCCCTTTGTCAGGTTGCTTTGCCTGCCACTGTCCAAAAAGGGTAAAGAGGATCTTGTCCCTGCTCTCTACCTCTCATTGCTCTACCCTTTCCTGCTTCCCTATGCACATTTCCAACGAAGGCTTCTTAGGCACCGCCACAATCCCCTCTGGGCTGTTGTAAATATGCGTGACCCACCAAAATGCACTGCTGAGCGTTGGCTTCAGCCTTTGTACCCCCCCCCCCCCCCCCCCCCCCCCATTAGGTACCTGAATCCGCCCCTGAGCCATAGATCATAGATAGGGCACTTCTCTCAGTGCAGCGGCTGGGTTTCCTGAAGGAGCGAGCTGCTAACCTATATTCATATAAAATTCCTCTTTGTTGCTATCGGATTTACTATTTTGCTCTCACGGTGAAACTGTGACTTTTTTTCTAACGTGGGATGGTTTTTGATGTTGTGCGTTCGTGGAGAACAACATGATAGCAAAGACCCATGATAGCAAAGGCCTTGCATTGCTCTGATCAACGCGCCAGGATTTGACAACAACCCGCAGCAGCAGAACAAGCGCAATTCCACAGTGCATTAAACCCGCACTTGTTTCGTCTTTACATGTGACACTCTGGCAAGGCATCTGTGATTGCTGCATCTCAGGCTCAACAAAATTGATTTTTTTTTTCACGCAAAAAATTTTAAAAAAAGTTTTTTCATGTTGCCATATTAGTCGAGCATTCTTATGGCATTTTCAGTTTAAGATTAATCCTTTAGTAACTATGCCTTGCATGAAAGGTCTAATTTCAGTTTAACGAAGTTTCGATATAACGAAGTGAGTTGCCGCTTTTACCAACTTCGCTATATTGAGGTTTATCTGTTCTATGTACTATTCAAATGGGATTAAGTCGTTTTCTTTTTCTAACGTGCGTATTAGAGAGTGACATCACCGAGCGATATGGTCTCTACCCATCTTGACATAAAGCGACGTTCTGTTTCAATCAGGTAATTTCAGCAATAACACTCAGGGAAAACCTGGAAAACTCAGGGAATTTAGAAATGTCAACTCGGTAGACACCCTGATTAACACTAGGCTTAGAGAACACCGGTAAAACTGTCAACAGATTACCCATCGAGAATTTAGCTACTCACTGTAACCAATGCACATGCCTACCCCAGTTCGAAAAACAACTATTGTAAAGCCGATAAAAGACGACCGGGGGAGAATAGTTTACGAAGCTGTTGTCATGGCATCTCTGGGCACCGAAACATGCGTCAGCGAGCCATCGATAAAACTATCTCCTGCGGAAATCGAGTTCGTGATGGACATCACATAGGCAGGGTCAAGTCTACTATCTCTTTGCCACGTGTTTTTGAGAACTTATATTTATATGTCTACGCATTAACAGTAAAAACCACTTGAAGTTTGCGCTCGTCCTGTTAACACTGTGTCCTGTGTACTTTGTAGCGTCTCCCTACTGTAAGCGCATCACCGAGCCAACATGAACCAACTAGCCCCTTTCGTCGCATTACTGTATCTAGGAATTTTTCTTGAGCCAGATTGTTGATTTGTTAGAGCCAATTATTATCTCTGCTGTGACAACGGATATTGAATATAATGTGCTAATATACGGTCCCAGTGCTACTTCTTTGCAATGAGGTTTCAGTGTACTAAGGCTTCCCCTGTGTGCACACAGGCACAGGGGAAAGCTGGATGAGTCGTCCGTCATGTGTAGCTTTTGTTTTCTTTTCTTTGTGTTCTGCTTGGCGTATATTCGAGGCAACTTTTCTTTTTCTGACTTCGGGCGTTATCGGGTCGGCTTAGATTCAATTAAATGCACTATAACCCACACCCCCCACTACAAACCATGTAAAAATAAAAGTTAAATAAAAAACCTGCATATTGACATTAAGCCGCCTTTGTTACATTACCGTGAAGCCAACTTGCGCTCCGAGATACGCGCATAACCCACACTGCGACTTTAGCTTCGAATTTCTTGTATATCTTGAGCGGGTTATACGCGAGAGAGTACGGTAACTCCACGTGCGTTCAAATAAGTCTGAGTTAGCGAGAGTTCGATGCAAAAAATAATGCAGTACGCTTGCCGGGACCAGAGGGCAAGCCATAATCATCAGATCTTCCTAACTTTTGGGGCTATGCATGAAATTTTGCTGCAACGAACTTTTTGGCACAGCCCGCACGTTCTAGGTTGGTGCATACTAACAAGGTTTTGCTATATATGTACAATAGGGTCATGTACAATGGGGTCATTGCGACCACCTATTGCTACACGCACAGTTATGCAATAAAAACAGCAAAAGAACTTTCTGCATGAGCACTATGCGACCTGGCACCTTATGCTTTTGCGATAGCTGCCTTTTGCTCCAATGTGATACTAACCTTTCACTTCTGCGTTGCACTTGGCTCAGCTGTATTGTCATGAAACAAGGTTGACAAGGGTACCAATATGGGCTTGTTGGTTTCTCGTGAACTGGCTTGTAGCATAGCGCGGAAACAAACGAGGACAAAGAAGATATACGTAGTGGCACTTCTGTTCGCCCTGTACTTCTTTGTCCTTGTTTGTTTCCGCGCTATGCTACAAGCCAGTTTGTCATGAAACTGCCCAAAACTGTGACTCTAATAAAGAGAACAGCTGTTTCTCTTCAACTATATAGTTTTCTTTCTGTGAAATCTGTATGCATTTACTTTGTGGCCTCAGTTGCTTTTATGCCACTAAACACAGTTTAACTAACTAAGAGTTTGTGTATAAAGGAGCCTGGTGGCACATGTGAAAGCATTGGGATGTGTGGGATTCTGTATACTTTGCTGGAATGCTAGAAAAAGATGGCCCTCCTCTTCTGCTACCCTCATTTTGTGTGGTGAATGCAGGAAAGGACCCTGGCACCACTTAAGTGTTGTACTTTCTGTTGAACTATGAACTGAGCCTAATTGCCCTTGCTTCAGCTATGCTCCTCATTCGTTAAAAAAATGAAATGGTAGCTTTCTGTCAGTGTTCAGGTATTTCCTTACATTGATGGTGTTGTGTACTAGTTTTTTTTTTTTTAGATTTATGTTCTCAATTTACTTTTTTTGTTATTATCAAGTATACTGTCAATACATTGCTGGTACACTGCGGAAAAGTAGACTGTCGTACACTGCCTTAGCAGCCATGATTAAAATACTGCGCTACAGTTACTAGGACAAAAGAAATTCAGGAGGACACGCGTTACGAAGGGGACACG
The DNA here is from genome assembly GCF_013339695.2 of Rhipicephalus sanguineus. NCBI lineage: Eukaryota > Metazoa > Arthropoda > Arachnida > Ixodida > Ixodidae > Rhipicephalus > Rhipicephalus sanguineus. The sequence continues at coordinate 212,995,735 of NC_051177.1, read as the reverse complement.
ACAAGCACAAACTATCAATTGAACTTATTGGAAAAAAAACATGAAGGGAAAAAGAACTCTGGGAGTGAACAGGTTATGGTGGGGGAGGGGACGACAATCTTGCGGAACTGTCTTCTGATGCTACAGGTGGGTTGATTACTGGATACTACGATGACTCATGAAGTTCTTTCCCGAGTCGACTGGCTTAATTGCTACATGTTGCTTCTGATAAATTCGATTTCTGTCGGGGTCAGGAGAATGGAGCTTGAACTGACGCATGCGCTTTGCTGGTTCGATATGTGGAAGGCTTCCCATATTTGGTGCAGCCCAATGTTCGACAAAACATCAGTTTTTGCAAAGTCAAAGAATAAAACCACACGCGAAATATGGGTAGCCTTCCACATATCGAACCAGCAAAGCGCATGCGTCAGTTCAAGCTCCCTTCTGCTAACCCCAACAGAAATCGAATTTATCAGAAGCAACATGTAGCAATTAAGCTAGTCGACTTGGGAAAGAACTTCATGACTCATCACATTTTCCGGTAATCAACCCACGTGTAGCATCAGAAGACAGTTCCGCAAGATTGTCATCCCCTCCCCCACCGTAACCTGTTCATTCCCATTCCCAGAGTAATTTTAGATGCGAAGCAGCTCTTTGACTAGCCTGTGTAACGCTGTCCCTCCGTGCGTCCCACCGAATGCGCTGCAACGCGTTGACGTCACGCTCCCCTCGCAGTGCGTGCTGACATCACTCTCTCCCTCACCTGCCGCACACTCACCGCAGCGCCCGCAGCTGCCGCCTCGTCCGTTCGCCTGCAACACCTGCCGCTACCGCGACCGCCGCTCGCTACACCGCCGACTCGTGGTTCACGCGCAATAAACCTGATGCGCGCCTAACGTACGCGTTGAAACATGTCTGTACGTGTCACCTCTCTCTCGCTTCACCCTCTCCACCGCGTTAGCGCTGTTCAACCCATGACGCCACCCGTGCGCAACGCTGCTGCTTCGCATCCCATCAGGGTTGCCTTTGGGAAGATGGCGTTAATTGTTTCCTTCGTGTTTTTTTTTTCCAATAAATTCAATTGACAGTTTGCGCTTGTCGTGTCCGCTTCGTAACGCATGTCCTCCCTAACTTCTTTTGTCCCATTAACTGTAGCGCAGTAATTTAATAATGCAAAACCAACTAGCCCAATACCTCACTTTGCTTAGCAGCCACGTTGGTTCTTGAGCTAACTCCTTTTTCTTTCCTTCCCACTCTCTCCTGTTCCAGCCCACGATGTGCATGTGAGTGACTCTTTTTTTACTCCTTTCTCACTCACACTTCCACTAACTCTCAAAATGGCATCCTGTATGCACCTTGGGAGGGGCTGCCCTTGGATTGGTATCTGATGACTTGCTTACTGTGCTATGAATTCATTGACTAATCCTCTTGTTCATATTGATTAATTTATGCACAATTATTCTGTATTGATCGTTTCACACTGCTGCATGGCGTGCGTAAATTCTGGATCCACTGCTTAACGGCATGACACTGCTACTCTATCTGAGTGTTTACAAGCAAAAATCAATGCAGCCGCTTTCTGGTACCCAACAATAGGTCTGTTGGTATGTATCAAGAGGTAGGAATTAGAAAAGCCATGTGATGTGTAGGGACTGATTGTCAGAGTACTGAACAACAGTAGTGGAAAGTGTGTTAAGTACAATGCAATTATCCTGGAGCCTTGCTTTGTGCCATTCGAAGGACACTGAACAAAACTTTTTCCACAGAGATTTTCAGCCAATTTGAAAGCTTGGGTGCTGAAAAAGGTGGACACAACCTTGTTTTCAGGCAGAAACTGGTGGAAAATAGCGAATTTATTGCATTTTTCACAAATTGCTGTGTCTAGCAGCTGCACTGTGAACTACAAAAAGGGACATTTAACTCGTCCGAAATAGTCATGCCAACCATGCCAGCCACCGTCTCTCAACCCGCTCTGCTCCCACTACGGTTCCTAGAACCAGTACAAATGGCACTGGCAGCGAACAGTGCTCCCGGGTGGGGCACGCCTCAGTGCCTTTGCGGAAGAGGGGAGGAAAGGAGAAGTAGAAAAAGGGAAGTGCTTCCACTGCCAGCACACTTGACGTCACGGCCATCGACAAGCAGCCACCACGCGCTCACATTCCTCGTTCAAAATATCTGAAACAAGGTCTATTTATCGGAATGGTTACATCTTCCAAGTGGAATTTCGATGCTTTCATAATTTTTTCATATTTTTGTTCAGTGTCCCTTTACTAATTCTGTGCCTCATTGGAATAAATATTCTTGCAATTACTTATGGCACTCACTTCTCGCTAGGCATTTGTATCAATTGGTGAGTGCATGTGGCATTGAGTCTATATCGCTCTGTGATGCCAACAGTGAGCTTCACCTTGCTGGGGCCATAACTTTTTTTCCTCTGCCACTTTTTTCTTGTATGTGTGCAGCAGCATTTATTGAGGATATTTTACTTATAGAAAGATGTGTTCATCCTCTGCACACCTTCTACTTGTGCTTATCACTGGAATCAAGGCCATGTCGATGGGTGCCCATGGTGATTCTGTGTATACACGCACCTTGTGACAGCTCCCTTATGCGGCTTGCCTCTTTCATAACACGAAATCATGTGGTATCATGCTCCTTAGAAATACTTATGTGCATGTGCACGACATGCATGCCATCAGTGTCAATATGCTGAGTGTATTGATAACAGCACTCTACTGGTCTCTGGAAGCCTTCTAATCGACAAGCCATACATGTGTCGTCGTAGCACGATAGCACCGATGCCAGTGCAAATACGCACTGAGCATCTGTATAACTGCAATACAAAGCAGCGTTACGAAGTTGCACTAAGCAGCACTCTCTCCAGTGCACTGACCTCCTTTCCTTGCCCTGCAGAGCTGTACAAGCTTGTTCGTCTCAAAGGTGGCACAGGCGACATGATGAACGATCGAGTGCGAGCCAAGATCCAGAGCATGATCCTGCGCATCGGTGAGCACCCATTACGCTTATTGCATGTGAGTTTGATTTCTAAGCATTCCTAAATTTGGCTGGGATGCAGAGGCTTTTCAGTTATGTGGGCACATGTTGGAATAGCCTAGAGTGGTCTTCATTATCCCAGAACCTTCATATATGGTAGAGGTTATCGACCCTTCTGGCTTTGTGGGAACTCGCTGGCCTTTTCAAAGTGATCCATTTATTTCTCCTGGTCTCATAAATGTGCTTATACACCGGCTCATTACAAAGGGCTCATTAAAGCATATGAAGAAAACAAGGGGTTGGACTGAAAGTCTGGAGAGCTAGAACCTAAGCATTGTTGGGTAGCACACATATGGACACAACACGAAGGAAAAAGACGGGACACTATATTAATTAGTTGAAACCAAAAAGATGATGCCCTAAAACCCCGCCCCACTCCATTCCTCTAGCTGTTGCCAGGGTAGCAAGAGCCCTTTTGTTTTTCCATTGTTGGGTACTGCACAAACTGACACGACACGAAGGAAGGAAACGGGACACTACATTGATATGGTGAACCAAAACCGATGATGCCCTAAACTCCTCCCCCCCACTCCATTCCTCTGGATGCTGACAGTGTAGCAAGAGCCCCTTTGCTTTTCCATTGTTGGGTAGCCCAAGGCTCCTTGTGCCCTGCAGTGACGCTGTTTGCCAGTCACCCTGCATAGGCACATGATGTCATAGCTTTCAGTGTCGCCAATTGGTGGGTTTGCACCCTGCAACACAGCAGAGGCGGTTTGTCATGCTATAGAAAAGAACTGAAACTGAGATCCACACTGGCCACACTGCCGACGTCAACTTGAAGATGTTGTAACACAGGCAGACAAACTTTGTTTAGGTGTTCTGTGGGCAGACAATGTCTGTCAGAAGTTGCCGAGTGTAGTAGTAAATTGTTCTTGTGTACTCTTCAAAGGAAAAAAACAATGTGAGGAAAGGACAAAAGAACATAGTCACACAGCATGAGCACTGATGAACAACTGAGCGTGGTTTATTGTCTTAGGAAAATATAGACGATGAAAAGCCGAAGAAAAAATAAACACAACATATTGTGAGCGCAGCAAATCAGTGACTCTTCTTTGTCATCTCAACAATATTAACAGCACAAGAATAAGAACGATGTTGGTTACTGTTTTCTTAATTTGACAAATTATAAGGGTGTTCCAATTCAGGTGAACAATATTTGTCGCTCACCTATTGACTGTGCCTTGGGCAGGGGCAACTGAAGAAAGTGCTGCTACAACCTGTAATTTTCAAACTCGTTCAGTGAGCAATACTGGGTATAATATACTGTGGTGATTTTTGATGCCGAAAATATATGCCTCAAAGAGACAGACGGGCAGTATAAACAGGGGTGTGATCTTGTATGCGTTCTATAATGGAACGTTAGTCCTCACCACACACCATTGGTCGAGCTGCGCACATAAGTCCCCCACTCGTGACATTTACGTTAGCGTCGACCAGTCACGTGAGGTCAGGACAAACATTCTATTAGAGAACGCGTTGTGGGTTTAGCTCAATGAAACGAAAGGTCAAGCTCTTTTGTTGTTTTCTTCTCCTAAGATGTTGGGACAAGCCCACTTTAGCTGCTGTCGCTTTTTTGGTGCAGGCCTATTCCTGGTGACGGCGGTTCTGCTGGTGTCATGCACCTACGTCTGCCACATCTATGAATTCCGCAATCAGCCCATTTGGGAGAGAAGTCTGCGCAACTACATTGCGTGAGAATTGCCTTGTTTCTTTTTGTACGGAGAAACAGCACAGTGAAATGAGAGAAGGCGCAAACAGTGGTGTTCCCTAGCAACCAATGTTTTTTTTATTTTGAAATGCACATATAGATGTATATCTGACAAAAAGAAAGGCATGAAGGTTTGTGCGGTGTGTGCCAGACAAGGCTATGAAAATAAGAGACTAACACATCAGTTTTGTCCTGAAGGCAAAGCACTAGGAGTGTGCAATTATTTGAAATATTTTCTTATTTGAAGCATATTTCATTCGAAAAATGCGTATTCAGATGTTGGAATGCAGTCAACAACCAGTTTTTCAGATGTCCGATCTTTTGGATGTACCTGAAAATTCAGATGCCTTCGCAGCATCACCACAAGCCCCATGAAGTCAAAGTATAAGATGTCTGAAATTTTGGATGCTAAAACTCCTGGGCGTCTGATTTTTCAGACTTTTTGCACCAATTTCAAGTTGAAACAGCATTAATTGAAGCTACTGTGAAGAGGTTTATTGGTCGTTGAAAGACGTAATGGTCGTCAGCGGCAAGCAAGCGAGAAGAAGCGTCCAGAGGCACAGCGGCGATCCGAAACACGAGCCGAGCGAGCCGAGCGCTGGCGATGCTGCTGGATGGAGGCGCATCTTCTTCTTCACAATCGCCCCCGCTGAAAAAGGAGCCATCCTGGCGACCTAAGAAGTTTCAGGTAGAGGCTCATGGTACGGCTTGAGGCGGGAAACATGGACGATGTCACGTCCACGCCGGCGCATGTCATCCGATCGAGAAACTGGCTCGATAAGAAAATTAACTGGAGAGGTTTTCTCCAAGATGGTGTAAGGGCCCTCGTACCTTGGAACGAGCTTCGAGGAGAGTCCCGGAGTCTGGTATGGGACAGAGAGCCATACGAGAGACCTGGGGCATAGCTAGGGTCTGGAAGTGAAGTGCCGCGGTTTTCTTTCTGTCGCTGCTGCTCTTGCGAGGTAAACGTGCGGGCGAGCTGGCGGCACTCTTCGGCTTGTCGAGCAGCTTCGGAGACAGGTGGACACTCGGAAGCATCAGGACGGTAGGGAAGTAGGGTGTCAATAGTATGTGAAGGCTCGCGTCCGTAAAGGAGAAAGAAAGGCGAAAATCCGGTAGTTGTTTGTATCGCGGTGTTGTATGCGAATGTTACATAAGGGAGAACACGGTCCCAGTTGGTATGGTCAGATGCGACGTACATCGAGAGCATATCACCCAGGGTGCGGTTAAACCGTTCCGTGAGCCCGTTAGTCTGCGGGTGGTATGCTGTGGTTGTCCGATGAATGACGTGGCATTCCGAGAGCAGAGCTTCGACGACCTCGGAGAGAAAAGCGCGGCCTCTGTCACTAAGGAGCTCTCGAGGGGCGCCATGTCGAAGGATAAAGTGACGTAAAATGAAAGAGGCGACATCCCGAGCGGTAGCGCTAGGCAAAGCGGCAGTTTCGGCGTAGCGTGTCAGGTGGTCGACAGCCACGATAATCCACCGGTTGCCATCTGCGGTCATTGGAAGGGGACCGTAGAGGTCAACGCCGACGCGATCAAATGGCTTGGCAGGGCATGGAAGTGGCTGCAATGCGCCGGTCGCACGTAAAGGTGTCGATTTGTGTCGTTGGCAGTCAGGACAGCACTGCACGAATTTCCGCACAAAATTGTACATGCCGCGCCAGTAATAGCGATGGCGAAGGCACTCGTATGTCTTGAACACCCCGGCATGGCCACATTGCGGATCGTCGTGAAGAGAGGCGCACACTTGTGATCGCAAGCTGCGTGGAATGACCAGTAGCCATCGGCGGCCATCGGCAGCGTAGTTGCGGCGATGAAGCAGTTGATCGCGGATGGTGAAATGGGAAGCTTGACGACGGAGGGATCGAGATACAGGAATGGTGGATGTTCCACATAGATAATCAAGAAGAGAAGCGATCCACGGGTTGAGGGGGTCCGCTCTATGTACGGCTGGTGCAGAAGCCTAGCTCCGGTCCCAGCCGCAAATAGTCGTACCGTGTCAACGTCCCCTTCCCGTAGCGCGCGTCATCGCAGCTACGACGGGTTCGGGCGAATAAGGCAACAGGCTAGCACAACAAACAACACTTTATTGCTACGTTAGCAATAACGCGTAAATGTCGCGTAGAGGGATAGTCCGCTCTCGTAGAAAAAACAAAGGGTATGGCTTACACCTTCGGTCGATGATCGGCTCGCGGGTCTCGGGGCGGTGAGATGTTCCTTCGTAGGTCAGCAGGGCACGAGAGACCGTCTGCTCGTCTCCTTGGTTGTTTTATTCACCTCCCGTCTCCCTCCCCGCCACGAGGGTTGTTTCCCTCGCAGGGTGAGTTCCCTTTTCCGCGAGCCGGGAAGCGAGGATTGGCGCGCGGAGTGACGGGGAAGAAGGGGTTGTCCGGCAGGAAAGGGCGACGGTGCTCCTCTCCTAGTGGTCCCATGGCTACCACCGTCAGTTCGCGATCGCGCCAGCCTTAAGGAAAGGAAATGGGCGCGTGTGCTCACCCACATCCTCCACCCCTTAAGAAAGCCCTCGGACGACAGAGACTGCACCATGAAGTAATATTGTTATTCCTCATCGAGGAAGGCTAGGACGGATCGGTCCAGGTCCGTGCCCTCCTGCGGTCGGCCCTCTGCCGTGGGTGTCGCCGCTGCCTCCGAAGTAGCCACCACCGGCCTCGTTGCGGTCTTCGCTGCCGTGCCCACTTGTGTCATGGCTTCCCCAGTCGTCGCCTCCGCCGTCACTGCTGCGGTAGGTCTGGTCTGCTCCTGCAGCCCCGTGGTCCGGACCGCGCCTCCTTGGGCCCCGCCTCTCTGGTCGTTGGTGGCGATTGAGAGCAGCGAGTCAACGAAGTGTTTCGTTCCAGGCGGTTTCTCCAGCATGGTTCGGGCTCCTCCGGTCTGGCGGGGCTCGGGCTCGGGGTCTTCGGCGTACTGCGCCATGGCCTTGAGGGAGCATAGGCCGTCGGTGTGTCCACACAACCCTGGCACATTCCGGTGGCTGCGGCCCAGAGGCAGCTGGCTCTCGCAGTTGGGTTGGCATTGGTCTTCGGGCCTCTTCTGTGGAGGCCGGGCGGTGCGGCGATGGGGTAGCGTGGAAGTGGCGGCGTGATGTACCGGTCGATCTCCAGTCAGGCGTCCATGCCGATGCTTGCCGGTGGTGGTGGGGCTGCGACAACGACGACGTAATGTGGGTGTGGGCTCGCCGTGAGGAGGCGGTCTCCTCTCCAAGCCGTCCCGGCGGCACCTATTTCCCTTTTGCTTATCCAACATGCAGAGTTGTCTCCGCCTGTTTCGCAAGAAGTACCGCGGCTCAGGGCTTTTCACTCGGTTTCGAGCGTTCTCAGCCGCCGCCTGTGGCTCGGAGGGGGACTGATAGTCGTCCCCATGCTCCTCCCGTGACACGTAGCGTTTCAAGTCGCATACGTGCACTGGTCCGCCGCTCGGTTTGCCTTTCATGTTCGCGAGCCGATAAACAAGCGAGGAAACCTTCTCTCGCACTCGGTACGGCCCGGACCATTTCGGTGCCAGCGAGGCTGCAAACTGTTTGCCAGCGTCGCTAAGAACATGATGGCGTCGCAGCACCAGATCGCCCACTTCGTAGTGTACGTTCCGATGCGAGCGGTCGTACTGCGCCTTCTGTTGTGCCCTAGCAGTGCCGAGATTACTGTGTGCTTTACGTAAAACTTCCGCTAGCTTCTCGCGCAACTGCGCTGCGTATTCAGCTCGTGCTGATGACGCCACTGGCACTCCACTGCGATCCGCGAGTACAGTCTCCATCGGATTCGGCAGTTCTCTCCCCAGGTTTAGAAAAGAAGGCGCATACCCAGTCGAGCGGTTCACAGTCGATCGCAACGCAAACCCGATCTCTGGAAGGTAGGTATCCCAGTCCTTGTGCCTTTCAGAGAACGCGACAAGCATGTGCTTGATGTTGCGATTAACTCGTTCCGTGGGGTTCGACTGAGCATGGTAGGTGGTTGTTTTCTTGTGCTTAATGCCAAGCGCGGCGCACGTGTCAACAAACACCTTCGCAGTAAAATAAGACGCGTTGTCTGTTATCAACTGCTCAGGGAAACCAAACCTGGTGAAAACCTCCATCAACTTATCCAAGATCACACGAGCCGTCAGCTTTCTAAGGGGGAAAAGTTCTACCCACTTAGTGAAGTGATCCGTGATCACCAGCAAGAATTTGTTTCTGCTAGGAGTTGTGGGGTACGGTCCCATTACGTCACATGCCGCGATTTGCCAGGGAGTCTGGCTGTTGATCGGCTGCATGAGGCCGGGCGGTCGTCCGCCTCGGGGCTTGACGCTTTGGCACACGTGGCATGAACGGGCGTAACGAATCACATCCCGCTTCATGCCTGGCCAGGTAGCGAGGCGACACAACTTAGCATAAGTCTTAGGGCCGCTCGCATGCCCAGCAATGCACGAGTCATGAAAGTAGCGAAGCAGTGCTCCTCTCAACTTGCGCGGTATCACGACCTTGAATGACTCACTTGTGTCATCGTCGGATGGGATGTACCTCAGCAGGACGCCATCAGAATCCAGCAGATAAGAATCCAGCGCGCTCACAGCATTACCAGCTGTTGCCGAGCGCTCCGCACCGACAGCAATACCAGCTGCCCCCGTGTGCGCGGTGGCCTCGCCACCCGGCTCCCGGAGCCCGTCGAACACCTTTCGACAAAACGGATCTTTCTGCTGAGCTTCTAACAGCTCCCTTCTGCTGAAAACAATCTCCGCGCTAACAACAGCCTCTACGTGGTTCACGCTCGTGCCTTGAACTGACGTTTGTTCTACTGTTTCCGTTAGCGCTACTTCGAGTGTCTCGCTCACAGTCCGTTCCGGGTCAGTCTCGTGACGGACTGGAGCACGCGATAGTGCGTCGGCCGCGGCATTGTTCTTGCCCTTGCGGTAGCGTACGGTGAAGTCGTAACGCTGCAGAAGCAATGCCCAACGAGCCAGGCGGCCACTTGGTTCGTTCAAGCGCCTCAACCACGTGAGCGCCATGTGGTCTGTCTCAATAACAAACGCCACTCCGTCGATGTAATAGTCAAACTTACGGAGAGCGAAAACTATCGCGAGACACTCTTTCTCAGTTACCGAGTAGTTCCTCTCCGCCGGCGTCAACGAACGGCTCGCGAACGCAATCGGTCGGAGGGCACCTCCATGCTCCTGAAGCAGAATTGCTCCTAAGCCCAGGTCGCTTGCGTCTGTTTGAATCACAAACTCCCTGTTCAAATCGGGTAGCTGCAGTTCAGCCGTGTTAGCCAGCAACTTAGTGAGGCGACGCAGTGCGGCCTCCTGCTCTTGACCCCAAGCCCAACGCTCGCCTTTCCTCAAGAGCTTTGTCAAAGGCGCCTGCACTGTCGCGCAGTCTGGAATGAATTGGCGATAGAAGTTCGCCATCCCCAGAAAGCGCCTCAGCTCGCCGATGTCTTTCGGCGACGGATAGCTGACTATCGCTTCAAGCTTACCCTTATTCGGCAAAATGCGACCCTCGTCAAGCGTGAATCCCAACAATGTTATTCGGGTCGCCGCTATCTGAGCTTTGTTCGGGTTCAGAGTGATGCCCGCAGACCTCAGCCTTTCTAGAACGTCTCTTAAGTGGCGCAAGTACTCATCGAACGTTTTCGAGTAAACCACTATGTCGTCTAGATATGCGAGGGCGTGCTGCCACTTTGCATCTCCCAGAACTTGGTCCATTAGCCTCTGATAAGTAGCGGGAGCCCCCACCAAGCCAAAAGACATTCTCCTGAATTGAAAAAGTCCCCTGTGGCATGTGAAAGCTGACTTCTCTCTGTCCCGCTCGTCCATTTCGACCTGAAAATATCCACGACTAGCATCGAGCGTCGTAAAGTACTTCGCCCTGCCTAGGTTGGATACTAACGATGAAATGGATGGAAGAGGGTATGCGTCCTTCTTCGTAACCTCATTCAGCCTGCGGTAGTCTACACAAAGGCGATATGTATCATCCTTCTTTGGAACTAGAACCACCGGGAAACCCCATGGGCTGTTTGACCTTTCGACCACGCCTGTGTCGATGAGTTCGTCCAAGGCGGCGTCAAGTGCTTTCCGCTTAGCCAAGCTAATCGGTCGGGGATTGCATTTCCAAGGTCGTGCGTCACCCGTGTCGATTGTGTGCTTCACCAGCGTAGTGCGGCCCGGGCGGTCAGTGAAAATCGCGTCGTACTCGTACAACAGCGACGACAGCTGCACCTTTTCCCTTTCTGGCATGCTGTGTGCTTCTGCCAAAAGCGGGTGCACTGACCTTCCCTGTACTGCGGCACATTGCTCTGGCGGGGTTACTCGCTTACTCCGCGCGCTTTCCTCCTCTCTCACTCGCGCTGCTCCCTGCGATTGGCATGCCGTTGTCAATGCGGGTGCTTTCGAGAAAAGCTTTAGCGCGTCTCCGTCGCGCTCTCGGTAACCTCCTCTTGCAATGTCAATGACAATCCCTGACTTGGCGAGAAAGTCTCGACCCAGGATTAGAGGCATTGACAACCCGGGAAGATGGACAAAGCGTTGTCGCCTCACGCGTCTTTCCCAGCGGATCACAAGTCTAGCCGCACCGCTCGATTGCGCTGTGCCCGAAGCAAGGCGGAAGGTGGTGTTGCTTTGTCTCAAGCGGATATTGTTCTCGCAGAGATGGTGCAACACCTCGTCCCCAAATAAAGAAGCGCTTGCCCCAGTATCCAAAAGTGCTACAAACTTCTTTCGAGCTATAGTTAACTCGATTAACGGTGCGGGCGAGTCTACGGCATCACCTGCGCGACAGACTGTAGGTGCTAGTGATCCGAGCGCATCGGTAGGACTACTGATCGCCGCGCGGTGCCCGACGTGGTTCACCGGCGGCGTCGTCCGTTTCCCGAACCGCGTGTTCGCTCCTGACCCGGCGTGCGGCCGCATTCGCGAGCGATGTGCCCCGGTGCGCCGCACCGGTAGCAAGGACCGCGGAAACCACGCCGGCCCGGGCGCTCGTCGCCACGATCCGGCGGGCCTCGCTCCGCGTTGCGCCGCTCGTCTGGGCTCGTCTCGACCACGTGCTCCTGCCGCGGAACGTCACGTGCAGGCGCAGCACGGGCCGTACGAAGCGCGTAAGCGTAGGGGTCCAAAGCGCGGTCTGACAGTTCCCAACGGCGCGGTACGTGCTCATCAGCGAACGATGCTGACGCGTTACCCCTAAACGCCTCTGAACTGACCGCGCCACCGTTCCACGCGCAGCGAGGCTCGAGTGACTGCGCTGCGGGTGGAGGCGGGCGGTACGCTCGCGCCGCGAGGATGTCCCCTTGTATGCGCTTCGCTTCGGCGGCGAGCTCTTCTAGGTCTGCGAACTTGCATCCCCTGAAGTGAGCCGCAAAAGTCGGGTGCGCTTGCCGTGTAACGCGCTCGACTTTCTCCGCGTTGGTGGCGAGAGGGTTAGCGAGGCGATAAAGTTCATCCATCGCCCGTACGTACTCCAGCAAGGATTCGTCCGGATGCTGTGTGCGTAGCTCCAACTCCCTCCTCAAACGCCACTCGTAATTCGCCGGAAGGAATTCGTCGCGGAAGCTCTCGCAGAACTCTTCTAGCGTGCGGGCGCGATGTCCGGTCAGTCGGAACCATCGAGCCGCTTGCTCTGTCAGCGACACCGGGACCACACGCGCGAGAAGTTCGGCGTCGGGAAGCCCCATTGCTCGCTGATAGTAGAGCAATCGGTCGAGGTACTCATTCGCACTCCTGCAGTCGTGGTAGCCACTGTAGGTAGGCATGTCTACCTTGACACGTGGTCCCGCACTTTGCGAAGGAGGCTGCGCTGTGTTTTGCAACGCGCTGGCTAAGCTCTGCATAACTGACAGCGCATTCTGCAAGAGTACCTCGCTCGAGGGCACACTATTGCCCGAAGACGCGACCACATCTGCGGCTTGTGCCGAAGCAACATGTGGTGGCATCTCGCTGTGCGCGTCGCGAGGTGACGGGGCGCCCGGCGTGGCACTCTCCGTCGTAGGCCTAATCTCTCCTAACGCGGTCGCCGCAACACCTTGGTTGTCCCGCGTGAAACAACCAAAATTTACGCTGTCGGAAAGTCCAAACAATGCCCCCGCGTTAGCCATAAGATCGACATTCTGCGACGCGACATCAGACAACATGAACAAATCGTGGAATTCAGACATGCCCGTTGTCCTATGTTGACGGAGCGTCGGTAGTCGCTCGCGTTCACAAAACTAGCCGCGTTGCCAAATTCGTTAACGTTGGGCGCCAGATGAGGGGGTCCGCTCTATGTACGGCTGGTGCAGAAGCCTAGCTCCGGTCCCAGCCGCAAATAGTCGTACCGTGTCAACGTCCCCTTCCCGTAGCGCGCGTCATTGCAGCTACGACGGGTTCGGGCGAATAAGGCAACAGGCTAGCACAACAAACAACACTTTATTGCTACGTTAGCAATAATGCGTAAATGTCGCGTAGAGGGATAGTCCGCTCTCGTAGAAAAAACAAAGGGTATGGCTTACACCTTCGGTCGATGATCGGCTCGCGGGTCTCGGGGCGGTGAGATGTTCCTTCGTAGGTCAGCAGGGCACGAGAGACCGTCTCCCTGCCTGGTCGGCAGTTTTCTTCACCTCCCGTGTCCCTCCCCACCGCGAGGGTTGATTCCCTCGCAGGGCGAGTTCCCTTTCCCGCGAGCCGGGATGCGAGGATTGGCGCGCGGAGTGACGGGGGAGAAGGGGTTGTCCGGCAGGAAAGGGCGACGGTGCTCCTCTCCTAGTGGTCCCATGGCTACCACCGTCAGTTCGCGATCGCGCCAGCCTTAAGGAAAGGAAATGGGCGCGTGTGCTCTCCCACAGGGTCACGACATTGTTCGGTGGCAATGGAGTCGAGATCGAGAGATGACAAGGGGTGGACGCATGTGGTTGCGCACGCTGGATCTGGCGGTAAAGGTGAGCGGGAGAGGGCGTCAGCGTCAGAGTGTTTGTGTCCGCAGCGGTATACGACGCGAATGTCGTACTCCTGGATGCGAAGTGCCCATCGCGCTAGGCGGCCAGAAGGGTCCTTCAACGTGGCAAGCCAGCAAAGCGCGTGGTGATCGTTTACTAGATCGAACGGGCGGCCGTATAAGTACGGCCGGAACTTTCCAAGCGCCCACACCAGAGCCAAACACTCTTTTTCAGTCACGCTGTAATTCGTTTCGGCTTTCGTCAGCGTGCGACTAGCGTAGGCGACGGCGTATTCGGAATAGCCGGGCTTTCGTTGAGCGAGGACAGCGCCAAGCCCGACCCCGCTGGCGTCTGTGTGTACTTCGGTAGGAGCCGTCGGATCGAAGTGACGAAGAATAGGTGGGGAAGTGAGCAGGCGGCGCAGTGTAGCGAAGGCTACGTCACATGCAGAGGACCAGGAGGAGAGGTTCACGTCGCCGCGAAGAAGCTGGGTTAACGGTGACATGATGGATGCAAAATTGCGAACAAAGCGCCGGAAATACGAGCATAGACCTACAAAACTTCGAAGTTCCTTCATGGTTGTGGGCTTAGGGAATTCCGCGACTGCACGAAGTTTTGCAGGGTCAGGTAATACGCCCTGTTTGGACACGATGTGGCCTAAGATGACGAGCTCCCGGGCAGCGAAGCGGCATTTCTTGAGGTTAAGCTGAAGGCCAGCGTTGGTCAGACAAGTCAAAACGTGCCTGAGGCGACGGAGGTGTGTAGGGAAATCATGGGAGAAAACCACGACATCGTCGAGGTAACACAGGCACATAGACCACTTTAGACCACGTAGTGTATTATCCATAAGTCGTTCAAACGTAGCAGGCGCGTTACAAAGTCCAAAGGGCATGACGTTAAACTTGTATAGGCCATCAGGTGTAATAAACGCAGTCTTCTGGCGATCGGCTTCAGCCATAGGAACTTGCCAATAGCCAGACCGCAAGTCCAGTGACGAGAAGAATTCTGCTCCGTGAAGGGTGTCAATGGCGTCGTCAATGCGCGGCAAAGGATAGACGTCCTTGCGGGTTATCTTATTCAAACGACGGTAGTCCACGCAAAACCGGATAGATCCATCTTTCTTATGCACCAGTACGACAGGAGACGCCCAGGGACTGTGCGATGGTCGAATAACGTCTCTACGAAGCATGTCTTCGACTTGGTTGTTAATGACGCGGCGCTCTTCAGCGGAGACGCGGTATGATCTTTGACGCAGCGGCTGGTGTAAACCGGTGTCGACGTAATGTTGTACTTGCGAAGTGCGGCCCAGTTGAGGTTGCGACACATCGAAAGAATTCCGGAACTCGTGCAGAAGAGCAAGTAGGTCAGCGTGTTCGGCAGGGGTGAGGGTATCGGCGATGGCACTGGAAAATATATCACTGGATGACTCCCCGAGTGCCGACAGGGCATTTGGTGGGTCGCAGCAGTCATCCGGGACGTCAACCAAAGACGAAGAGTCGAGATCTTCCACGCGGCCGAGACATTCGCCTGCAAGCAGCGTGACAGGTGCAGAGAGCGGATTCAAGACGAATATATTGCTGCTGCCGGCGGCGATGTCAATCGTTGCGAAAGGTAGCGGCAGAGCTCTACGACTCGTGAAGACATCGGACGGCATGAAAAAGACTGTAGCGTCGGTGTGGGCGTTGCAGGAAACAGGGACCAGTGCGAAAGTGCCAGGCGGAATGTCGGTATCCTCACGAACGAGCAGCTTGGGCGGCTGATGAAGAGCGTCAAGTAATGGGGCGTCACACAATGGGGAAAACTCAACTTCGGCGCGTGCGCAGTCGATGACGGCATTATGGCGGGATAGGAAGTCCCACCCGAGGATGACGTCATGCGAACAGGCAGGAAGGACAATGAACTCAACGATGTACAGATTGCCTTCAATGACCACTCTTGCAGTGCAGGCTGCGAGAGGCGTCACTTGCTGCGCGCTTGCGGTGTGGAGCGACAGTCCCGAAAGCGGCGTCGTTACCTTTCATAATACACGGCAGAGATTAGCGGCTATGACAGAAACGGCGGCGCCGGTGTCCACAAGGGCAAAAGTACGAACACCTTCAACAGTTATGGCGACCACGTTATTTGGGGAGGAGTGAGGGCTTGGACAGTTCGGAGATGGCGCAGTTCTTGCCTCTTGAACTGCGGCGTTTAGTTTTCCTGGTCGGAGGGTCCGGGCCGGCGACGCATGGGGGACGGCGATCGCCGCCGAGGAGATGGTGAGCGCTGCGGCTGGAAGTCAGGGCGGTGAGTAGGGGCATCGCGCGGTGATGGGCCAGGAACGTATTGGAGGAAGGGCTGGCTTCCGGCTTGCGACGACCGGGCACGGTCGCCGAAAGTTTGGGGGCGACGGCGGCAATAGCGGGCGACGTGTCCAGGAGTGTAGCAGGCGTAGCAAATCGGTCGATTATCAGGCGTCCTCCATGGATTGGCGATTGTCGGTGCTGCCCAAGTGGAAGGATAGACAGGCGGTTGCGTGGGCTGCGAGTGCGTAGTGTAAGGTGGTTGCGGAAGCCTACGCAGAACGTCAGCATACGTGAGGGGCGCGGCTACAGGCTGCACGGCTTGCGCATAGGCGACAGGAGCGGCCACGGGCTCCGATGCACGCGCGTAGTGAACAGGGCTGGATGGAGGCGGCTCGCGGCGCGCAAGGGGAACAGTGTGGGCAACCTCCTCCGAAATAACAGTGCGGAGCGGGGTGGGCAGACGGGTGGTAGGCTCGTGAGTAAAAGGCATTAAGGAAAGTTGGCGGGCAACTTCCTCGCGGACGAAGTCTCGAACCTGTTGAAGCAACGTCGAATGGTCAGGCATGGTGTCGAGACTGCACAGCGACTCGCCACCCCGTGGAGGCTGCCGAGTCAGAGCGCGCTGCTTCTTCAACTCGTCGTAGCTCTGACACAAGCTGACGACTTCTGAAACTGTGCCCGGATTCCTAGCCAAGAGCATTTGGAATGCGCCATCGTCAATGCCCTTCAGGATTTGTTTGATCCTGTCAGCTTCGGGCATGGTGTCGTTGACACGTCGACAAAGGTCGACGACGTCCTCAATATAGCTTGTGAAGCTTTCTCCAGTCTGCTGTGAGCGGACGCGCAAGCGTTGCTCTGCGCGCTGCTTGCGGACAGCTGGTCGACCGAATACTTCAGAGCAGGACGTCTTGAAGACGGTCCATGTGGGGATGTTCTGTTTGTGGTTGTTGTACCACAATTCGGCGACGCCAGTCAGATAAAATATGACGTAGCCTAGCTTGTCGGGGTCATCCCACTTATTATGCGCGCTCACCAGTTCGTAGTGGTCAAGCCAGTCTTCCACGTCGGTCTCATCTGCACCGCTGAAGACCTTTGGGTCCCGGAGCCGAGGAAGCCCGGTGCAGGTGACGGACAGGGACGAAGGCGCCGGTGGGTTTGCGTGGTCAGACATGATCGGCGGTAGCGTCCGGCTACGCAGCTCCAGGGTGTAGCGACGGGGATGAACAGCACCCTCCACCAAATGTGAAGAGGTTTATTGGTCGTTGAAAGACGTAATGGTCGTCAGCGGCAAGCAAGCGAGAAGAAGCGTCCAGAGGCACAGCGGCGATCCGAAACACGAGCCGAGCGAGCCGAGCGTTGGCGATGCTGCTGGATGGAGGCGCATCTTCTTCTTCACACTACCACCACTGCTGCATTGATTATCTCGCAGCCTCAAACGAGCACTGTTGTGCGCTAGTTAGGGGTGTGGGAATAGTGAAATTTCATCATGAACAGAATTGCAATCAAATATTGGCCAAAAATATTGAATGTCGAGTTGAATATGGAATACCAAGGTGCGCAGGCATGGCAGTGTCAATTGTTGATTGAAAAGCTGCGGGTCTAATCACTAGTGACACTGCTGATGGTGAACAATCGTGATTTGTTCGAGTTTTATCATTTTAAACGTGCTGAAGTAAATGGAAGTAAATCTTTCTGGGTATGAGGCATGTAGCTCCAGCACATGTCGTTCGCTATGGATAAAGTTAATATAAAAAAACTCAAGTTAATATCTCATATCAAAATTATTCAAAGAAACTGTTGTGACTCTTTGCTTCCATTCTGTGTCACTCAAGCTGTGTGAGCACACAGTGGAAGATAGCTTTTATTGACAGTATTTGTGGTTGACTGAAGCCAGTTTCCCTCGTTCGGTCTTGATCAGTGTGATTGAGTCCCTGCTTCAAAGGCTCAAAGATGCTGACAGAAGGCTTCTTCAGGAAAAAGAGAGATGGACACCTCTAGTCATGCCTTTCATGCATAAGATTGCTCACAACCTGAAAAAGGTTTCAAATCAGTACGATCGAGACTCTGTGCCCTTGTTTCTCGAGGAGCAGAAAAGAAGCCTGCATGTGAAGAGAAGTGTGCCAGCCCATTCCTGAGTTGCACCGTGGGCACCGTTTATGACGGTGGTCTCAGACATGCAGCCCGTGGGCTGCATTCGCTAGCGGCCTGCCCCACACAATTGTGTTCGTCTCATATTTTTTATATTTTCTTAATAAGTATGTTCACGAGGTACACAGGCAGGCACGTATGCAAGGGGGGGGGGCCCGGGGGGCCCGGGCCCCCCCCCCCCCCCGAAATTCGTCCGGCCTTCTATATTCCCGGGCAACTTTTGTTTTATTTTTGCCATGGAAATACTTTCTTTCGAACAATTAGGCCTTGGGCCCCCCCCGAAAAAAAATCCTGGCTATGTGCCTGTACACAGGCGTACTGATGCGGTCGGTCACCGTGTGTTAAAACATAACTGTGGAACAAAAGAAATCTAGATTGCAGAATCAGCATCCAGATTTCGGAATTGGAGATCAGTATCGATATATCTCCTTCAAATCTTCTTCATAAATGACTCATATATGAGATAGGGAAAAGGCCTTCTTTGAAATTGAAATGGTAACGTGTTCAATCTCCATCCCCAAGGAAGTAAGCTTAGTCTTAACAAAGTGTCTAATGGGCAGATGAAAATTGATTCAGACTAAACCCTCAGAAGAGTTCTCTTTTTTAAAATAGAGGTGCCAGCATTACTATCAGTGGCAAACAACTCTGTGTTAGCTCTGCATCTCTCACCTGAAACATCTCGAAAGCAAAAAATATAGAATAACAGAGTTGAGCTAGTTGGTAAGTATTCATGTTAAAGAGTCAGGGCGTGCAAAGTCAGACACAAAAGGGAAGTCCAGACACCACAAACGCCAAGTAACAACTGGAAAAGTGCACAACGACGGAAAAAGAAAGAAGGCACAAAAACTTATCTGCGCATGCCCATGCAATAGGCGAACATATCAATCCGCTACGTGTGGTGGCCTACGTGAGGGATAACTATTCAGACACTTGATTTCTTCTTTGTGCAGGTTAATCGATGGTTGGCTCACGCATGCTCTACCACTATTATCGATATGCCTGGCCTCGACCATTAATTGCATTTTTTTATTCCTGTGCCAGTACAAAATTTCGCATTCATCGAATTTTGGCGTGCACTTACACTCTCGACAATGTAAAGATAGATTAGATGGTGATCCTCCAGTTAGCGATCTCTTATGTTCCAATAATCTCTGGTTAACACAGTGACCCATTTGCCCTACATAGAAGCGGCCACAGCTAAACGGAATCTTGTACATCACACACATACGGCAATCAGTAAATTTGTTAGTATGTTTCACAAAACAAATGACAGTCCACTTCTTGTCCATCACTCGCTCATTCTTTCTCTCTACAGCGGCACATACCTTACGTAGCTTATTGGCAGCCGTAAAAACAACATTAACGCCGTATCTACCCCCCACTTTCTTTAGCCTGTGAGATACGCAATGAATGTAAGGAATAACGATGACACGCTTTTTCCTATTGCTTTCTGTAGCCATGCTCAGACTTAAAAAAAGGATTTTTTTAACCCCTTAAGTGCTTTATTTTTTTAAAGATTTCCCAACCAAAAGTGCCTATATTTTTTATTGCTGATTTCGAATCTGACTGTACTAAAAAGTAGCTAGTCGATGTTGAAAAAATATTTGTACCACATAATTGGTCAAATTAACACAATACAGTTTATTTCTGGACAATAAATAGGAAACCAGCTGCCTGCTGCTAGTAAAAATAAAAAACCTTGTAAAGAAAACAGTTGCAGACGCGACATCTTATTCACTTGTGTAGGCTAAGTACCCTTGGGCTATTTCACACTGGAAGCTTCGGGACTGTGTGGAAAATTTCAAAACACGGAATAACGCAAAGCGGCTTGTTGCAGCTCCTGCACCAAAAGCGAGTTTCCTTTCTCAACTTTTTCCCGTTTTCTCCTCGCTTCCGAGAGCAAATGAAGCACTTTCTTGTTGGCGCTGCTTTGGCTTCGCTTGGCGGGATGTAAGAAGGAAAGTGCCGTTCTTTGAGACGCACAGGGTCAAGGACATCAGATGGTCGGCCACGCTTGATCTTTCTTGAAGGATCAAGGTACCTATTGAGGATTGACTCAATTAGGGCGAGGCGGTAGTCAAGGTGGCTCATCTTCCCTCCATCTTTTTGGTACAAGACAAAAGAGTTATACGTAGCTTCGTCAATCAAGTGGCGAAAAATCTTCTTGTAATATATCTTCTGTCGTTTTCGAGGGACAGGGTAGTCTGACAGCATCTGATCGGACTTGTCCACACCGCCCATTGTATGATTATAATCACGCACGATGCTGGGCTTTGTGACGTCTCGCCCTTTCGAATCCTTGAACGTCTCCATGCTTGCAGTGTGCACTGTGCTCATGACAGAGACTACTTTTTTGTCTCTCCATTGTACAACACATTTACCGCGCTGGTAGGCTTGCACCTCTCCCTTCTTTGGCTTCTTCTGGAAGTCTGGAGGCATGCCTTTTCTATTTGGTCTCACGGTGCCATACACGTCGGTGCGGTGCTGAATAAGGAGGTCGACGAGTTCTGGCAAAGTATAGAAATTGTCTATTGTCAGGCAGTACCCCTTGCCTAGCAAGGGCTCGATGAGCTTCATGACAACTTTGGTACCTGTCATGTGTAAATAGCGCGAAAACGTCGGCGCGGACCACCGAGCACGGAGGGAGAAAAAAGAAGAGAGTGGTGGCACGGTGGCTCGAGGCGCGCTTGCAATGTTCGGGCCAGGGCGTGCAATTCTGAGCTCGGACGAGCGGGACGTTCTGCCGGCCGAGACGCGTGGGCACGGAGGACCACGGAGCCGGGCGAGGTCCAGGGTAGCCAAGGGTCCAGGTGCCAGGGGTGGAGTTGCTGACTGCATCAAGGGTCGCCGAGCGGTGCCGAGCCGTACCGAGCGACGCGCCATACTCGGACGTGGGCCGCGAGCCCATGAGCTGTGCAACCGAGCTGTACCTGGCGGTGCCCTGGCCAAGGCGTGGATCGCCGGTGAATGAGCTGCCGCACCGCAGCTGTGGCGAGCAGCATTCCAGCACGGCGCAGACGGTGCTGTGCTGGCCAGAACCCGCCCGTGGAACCGCTGCGCTCGGGTGGTGATCAGGACGTCGGAAACAAGGTCCGAGGTCGCACTGGTCCCGGCGTCTTCTAGACGACACCACCGCTGCTCGCAAGCCGTGAAACCACGGGACTCTTCCTCCTCGTGGGCTGGGTGGTCGTCCCGACGGCACCGACACCACCAACTTTTGATATCCTTATATTTTGTACATAAATGTTTAAATACGTCTCCCTGTCTGTTTCCTGCGCTGCTGCACAATAGGGGAAGTGCTCGAACCGTCCTAATCATCACAGTACCCATTGGTGAACAAGGTTCGAGATTTGCTGGTGTGCCGAGATTTGTGCCCTTTCCTGTGTAGATCAAAACATCCCACACATATCCTGAAGATGCTTCACAAAGTGTGGGAGAGCACACGCGCCCATTTCCTTTCCTTAAGGCTGGCGCGATCGCGAACTGACGGTGGTAGCCGAGGGACCACTAGGAGAGGAGCACCGTCGCCCTTTCCTGCCGGACAACCCCTTCTTCCCCGTCACTCCGCGCGCCAATCCTCGCTTCCCGGCTCGCGGAAAAGGGAACTCACCCTGCGAGGGAAACAACCCTCGTGGCGGGGAGGGAGACGGGAGGTGAATAAAACAACCAAGGAGACGAGCAGACGGTCTCTCGTGCCCTGCTGACCTACGAAGGAACATCTCACCGCCCCGAGACCCGCGAGCCGATCATCGACCGAAGGTGTAAGCCATACCCTTTGTTTTTCTACGAGAGCGGACTATCCCTCTACGCGACATTCATGCGTTATTGCTAACGTAGCAATAAAGTGTTGTTTGTTGTTCTAGCCTGTTGCCTTATTCGCCCGAACCCGTCGTAGCTGCGATGACGCGCGCTACGGGAAGGGGACGTTGACACGGTACGACTATTTGCGGCTGGGACCGGAGCTAGGCTTCTGCACCAGCCGTACGTAGAGCGGACCCCCTCAAAAGCAAGAAAAATTTCAAGCCAAATTTTGCTCTTTTGAGTGGGATGTATTGCACCCATCCCAGTCTTCCTTTGAAGAGCATTAGACTTTTGTCTATCGATGGCCACTGGTATGTGGATGGCCACTCAGGTCGGTGATGCTGGCATTGTCCACAAAGTGCAACATTTGCATAATGAGCAGAAACCGGTGGCAGGACATCACCTCTCCGAAAACAGGTGTAGACAACAACTTGTTTTTCGACCAGTACCACTCCTGTCGAGGCTTGTGAACTATTCCCTGCAATAGCAGGAGTGCAAGGAATACCCACATCTCTTCTTTTGTAACTGGCACCCATTTTTTTAGACGGGAGTGTTCACTCGGAGGACAGCTTTTCAACTGTTCAGCCGCTTTGCGATTGGTTTCGTCTACCACTAGTGATAGGAGTGCATCGTCCAGAAACTGCTGAATATATTCCATTAGGTCATCTGGTGATGACAAGTTGAAAGTCTTGCCTGGAATGGCCAAGAATGGAAAGCGAGGAGGCTTCGCAGGAGGATTGTCCACATCAAGCAGGATCCACTGGCGAGCACTCGCGATGTTCCCTTCCGAGCTGTCTTCATCATCGCCGGAGGAGCTGCTCAATTCGCCGCCATCACTGTCTTCACTTCCGGACACAAGATAAACATCTGTATCTGAATCATCATCACTCGAAGAAGACGACGAACACGAAAAGCTTCTTTTTCGTGTTGACAAGCCAGCCAAGCATGGGTGGCCGCCACCGCAAGCCATCTTTTCATACAAAAACCGCGCTCTTTCCGCAGGAGAAAAGTACAGTTTCATGTAAATGCTGCCATCTGGTGGATGACACGTTATCTAAGCTGTAGACAATCGCTTCTCGTCCTGAACGCTAGAGGGGAGCACCTATTCCGCTAGGACGAGCTCTGCTCGTCCAAAGCAGTTAAGGGGTTAAGCGTTCAGCGACAGTGGCCACTGCCACACGAGCATAACTTACACCTAAAAGACGCGTAACCTGTGCGTTAAAGCTGGCGTGCATTTTGTGCTCACATGACTTGGTGAGGGCAGACTTAAGGCAAGACATGTCGATACCGTTTTTTACAATCTCAGAATGTTTGGACGCGAAGTGTAACAGTGGTTTAGAAGATCTAGGAGAATATTGCCAGGAAATGTGGTTCTTCTGAAACGTTAAAGGGGTCATAAAGCACCCCTTGGGCTTGCTGAAAAAACACATCCCGCGGAAAGCTGACATGGCTATGAACTGCTGAGCCAAATATTGCAGTCGTGCAATATCACACAGATCCATTGGTCACAGATAACGTGAAACTTGCAGTAATGGTGCTCCTTAGCCACACATGGTCCGAGTGCCAATAAATGCCATCCCCCACTTTTGATGGACCAGTTCGCTCGTTTATGGGGTCGTTGCAGCTCAACTCCCGTAGCGTTTTCTTTGTAGCGATGCAACGACCCTAAAACTAAGCCGTTTTTGCAAGCGCGTGGCGAGCCTGCTTTTACTTGTGGGCACACAACAATCTGCTCCCTGATGTCATGTTGTAAACATGCATATTTTTCTCTTCTGCTAAACTGAACTGCCGACATAGTAATTTCAAGTAAACATTTGTAAAACAACATCTGTGTGTGATAGAAATTATATTTATGAAGTGCGCTGATGCTGTGGTCATCAATGGCCAATGTTTGTGCGCTGTCATGTGCAGCTGTCAAGCCAATGTGGGGACAGCACAGAGCCCTGTGCCAGAGCTTCCTGTGCGTGTGTGTGAACCGGATTCTCGGCCAAGCCTGGCAATGCTGCAGCTCCACCTGGTGGCATTTCTCGGCTCCTGCCTGGCCCTAGCTTCTTGGGTGCTCACTTCAGCCACGGCCACCACGTGGAGCCACTTCTGGCACAGGCAAGCTCTTTCACATGTACTCTATCAACTGCAGTGTTGTTGTGCAATCATGGCTTCCTTTTTCACTGTCCACACTGAAAAAAATTATTTAGGTATTCCAGTGAAATTGTTTTGACATAGGCATTGTTTTGATTTAGGCATTGCAAATGCTGAAGCAAACCTTTTTCAGAAATAAATTTCTGAAAAAGGTTTGCTTTTCACAATCTGATTCCCCATCCCCTCTATGATTTCCAGTTGTGAGCAACAAAATCACTGTACGGTTTCATATGTTTCAGACAGAGATTATCTGAAACATCAAGAACAGAAAAGTAGGGGTGTGCAAATACCGAATAGTAAGTCTCGAATCGAATACTGAATCGAATTAAGAAAAATTCGGCAAAACCCACGTACCGTGGGAATCGATGTTATGCGAAGCATGCGCGGGATGGCGACTGTGGCGTAATTTTTCAAATTGAGCGAAACGCTACGGAATGATGCTAGAGAAATGTGGAAGTGGTATACACACACTCATATGTTGAAAAGTAGCATATGTATTATATAACCAGTTGTTTACAGTTGCATAACGATGCCAACAGCAACTTGGGTGTTACCAACACCAGACGCGGAAGCTGATATGTAGTGCTTATATTCTTCAATACTGGATAGCGCAAATCCGAACAGGACAACGAAAGAACACAGATGCACATGACAGGCATTACTCGCAACTAAGCTTCATTTAGGAAAGTTTCCCTAGATATATGGTACGCAGCCGAGTGGCACGCGCAGGCGCAGTGCACGTACGTTACAGTCACAGTTGCAGTTGTTACAGTTGTTATGCCTATACTTGTCCGTTATGACGGAAAATGCACGCACATTGCATGAACCTGAGTGTATGTGTAGGAGGGGTTCTTGAAAGTTCTTGAACAAGGTCATCGTCACCGTGATCAGTGAGCACCAGCAGCTGGGCCGGACTTGTTAACGGATCCGTTCGGAATCGTGGCTACGAGGGGTCTAAGTGTAGTGAAGTGTGAGGTTCAGTGCAGCTGGCGGAAATGCTGGATGCCTCTTACGAAGAAATGATCTATGATGCCTCCTGTCGTGAACGTGGCAGCGAAGTCTTTTGATGCCCTGTCCACATCCAAGCCGTCTTTCACGCAGTATAAGGACCAGACGTTGTTGGGTCTTTATAAGTCAATGTTGAAGTCACCGGTAATGATGAGAGGCCTTGTTCTCTCGGCAGATTTATTGTAGGAAAGCATTCACCCCAGTTTTTTTGTAATCCACGTAGTTCACGTTGCGGATCACGTGGACAAGTGGATGGTAGTTGAGCGTCTTCCAGGGGTGTTCTGTCTTCAGCTTCCTCACTTTCCTTGCGTCGACCGCAGTGGCGTAGCGGTTACGGTGCTCGGCTGCTGACCCAAAGGTAGCGGGTTCGATCCCGGCCATGGTGGTCGCATTGATGGAGGCAAAATGCTAGATTCCCGTGCACTGTGCGATCTCGGTGCACATTAAAGAATACTAGATGGTCAAAATTTCCGGAGCCCTTAGCTATGGCGTCTCTCATAATCATATCGTGGTTTTGGGACATAAATCCCCAACAATTATTATTATTATCACTTTCATTGCGTGTCAATATGTGTGTACGCCGTTACTGTGTTGGTTGAGACCCTCTATCACCTGTGGCACATACCCGCATAACATGAACTCTGATATCTGGGTATGTGCCACACATAACTGAGAGAAAGGGTTTCATGACGTACACGACAAGTATTTTGCATTATCAATGTCATGATCAATGAATCGTGTTCGTCATACACTGATCCCCTGCCATGCCAATTTTGGTAGATTGCAAGTTTTGGAGAAGACCAGGAGAGCGCCCAGACGTAGGCGGCTAGGTGGGTGGGTAGGTGGGTAGGTAGGTACCGTATTTACTCGCATAATCCTCGCACTTTTTTTTCCAGAAAACCGATGGAAAGTTGGGGGGTGCGAGAATTACGCGGGGAAAATTTTCCGCGAAAACGTAGAGCACTAGAAAAAAAAAAAAAACGAAGCGGCCGCAAATCGGGGTTCTTCCGCCAACAACTAACTACAAGCTATGAAAACTGCTAATACAAGACTTAGCTTAACAATAAAACTACAGGTTTAACACAAATCAATGTTTATTTGCAGACACTAAAGCCACTAGCAAATAAAGTGTCTCTTGGCCGAACTACTCGGAGTCAGAGTCAAGACTGCCGTCGACGTCGCTCGTGGCGGCGTCATCAGAGTCGTCGCCAGCTTCAGCATAGTCTCCATCGCCATCGTGAACCATGTCGTCTTCCGTCCCGTCCAAGGCGTTGGAAATTCCAGTTTTTTTTAAACTGCGGACTATGATTTCTGGGGAAATCATGGCCCATGCCTCCATTACTCACGCACAGAGGAGCTCCACTGACGGCTTTTTTATCTTTCCCCCGGGAGTCATGGCATGGTCGCCTTCAGCCATCCATTCGGCATACAGCCTCCGAACATTATCCTTGAACGGTTTGTTCAAGGATACGTCCAGAGGCTGCAGCATCGATGTCAGACCGCCTGGAATGACGGCGAGATCAGTCCGCAGCTCCTTCAGCTTCGTCCGAACGGAGTCGACAAGGTGACCGCGGAAGCTGTCGACGACCAGCAGCGATGGGTAAAGAAGTGCCCCTGGGCGGCGTCCCCAGACAGTCTTTACCCAATCGACCATAAGGTCAGCGGTCATCCAACCCTTTTCCTGTACTCGTACATGAATTCCAGGGGGGAACTTGGCCTTCGGGAGGGTCTTACGTTTAAAAATAGGCTGTTGCTAGGGTTACGTCCAGACGTAACTGTAGTCACCGCTATCGTTACGTCCAGATTAAAGTCCCTAGATTTTTCCCTGTTGAAGAGCAGGGAAAATCTAGGGACTCTAGTCCAGATGTGGCTTTCCACAAACGTGAGTACAGTCAAATCTCGTTACAACGAACACCACATTAACGAACATTTCAAATTAACGAACTTTTAAGAAATCCCGTGCCGACTGCTTATAGTTTCAATGTAAAAATATTTCACTACTACGAACTTCAGAATAACGAACATTTCAGAATAACGATCGTTATTTAATTCCCGTGTAATCTTAACAACACCTCAGTACTACGAACTTATATCCCGAAATGCGAGGATTCTTAGATTTCAGTGTATCGGTCATGCAGTCGGAGCTGTAAGGTAGCAGACGACGCAGCGCGAAGAGCGGACGCCCTCCCGCTAAAACCTGAGGTGGCACGGGAGGAGAAAGACGCGGGCGGGGAACTTTTTTTTTTCCCCTTCGTTGCGGAGGCGACAACGCATCAGGTTTTGTAAAGGCCCAACCGCATGCATAGCACGCGACTTTCGAGCGAAGGCGACTGCGACAAACGGGCTCCGTCGCGCTGCTCGATTGAAAACTATTGCGCGCACGCAGGCAAATTACGAAAAAGAATTACAGAGTAGACGAATGACATGCCAAATTTATTATTGTCTTGTTTGAGATAAAGATGCCATAAAAGCGTTTCGGGACTTCCTTTTTTCGCAATCTTATGTTTAACCGCGGCAGTAGTATCTGCTGTGATCCCATGGGGCGCCCGGAAGCGTACGCTGCCTACGCTACGTCGCACTTTTTGTAAACTGCGTTATGTCGGGGTTAGTCCACGAGGCGCATCTCGACAACGTTTCCTCTTGCTGTCATAGAACGTTTAAGAAAAGCCGCAGCGCCTCACATCGTTGCTTCGCAGGGAGAAGGGCTACCTCACACGACGACGATGTTGACATTGCAGCAAGCTACCACCAATGCAGCAAGCTACCACCGAAACATCAAAACGAACCGTCGATCATAAATAACGACAAAATACGGCCGCTGCCTCGCTCTCCGCGTGAGATGGGGCTGTAAATAAGGTAGTCTATAACTTGCATTCCTTGAAGTACGCGCCGATTGGAAGCATCACGAGCAAATTGCAACCGAAGCAAGGGTCAGAGATGCTGCCATGTTGGATATCCTTACTTCCGGGCGACAAGCGATGTTTTCTGGCTTTCCAGAAACCTGGGATGCTATCGCGGAACGATTCTATTTCAGATTCCAATGCCTTTCGTGCTTTTCGCGCTTGGCCAGTGGTCAGAACGACGGTCCGTCCGCGTTATCAGCGCGATCAGCCAGCCGTGTGGAATCGGAAATAGCATCGTTTCGCGATTGCACCCCTGCGACAAGCGACGGCGATGGATGGCCCTCCGCGACAGCAAATCCTGTCGGCCGTCGCTCAAAACTCGCGTGCATGCAGTTGGGCCTTAAAGGATTGCAGCGATGACATGGACGACGATGTCACGGTAGCACCCGAAGATCGCGACGAGTCCGTGTCGGCCACAGATGCGTTGGACTACTTGAGGAAACTCCGCATATTCATAGAAAAAAGCGGAACAGCGACCGAAGCGGCGGATAAAAATGCGGACGGTCTAGAATCGTTCGTGACGCAGAGTTTGTGCTGCACCCGTCAAAAAAACGATCACGGACTATTTCAAATAAACGTGGCTTGTCTGACGTTCACGTGTGCATTGTTGTGAGAAACGAGTTCAAGGACGTACCGTTGCAAAGGTAGGACGTTTGCGTTACTGAAATTCTATTGTTATGGTAAATTTTTGGGCTTTCACTATAACGACATTTCAGAATAACGAACATTTTTCCGCGGTCCCCTGAAGTTCGTTATACCGAGATTTCACTGTACATTATTTTCCTGTTGCTCAGTGACGGCCCTCTGCGCCCTTCGGGCGCGGAAACCTAATCGTGGCTTCGCCCTCGCTTTGCGAGTGCGGCCATTTCGCTAACGCTCAATGGCCGGTTGGCAGGGTCACGGTCACGCGCTACTGGCCGCTGTCGCGGCCACGCGCTGTTTAGCCCGCGCGCCTGCCCCTTCGGGGCAGGCGGAGGCGCACGTAACCCACGAGCCGCGACGCGCTTCTCTGGCAACAGACTTCAGCAACACCTGAGACAAAAAAAAAAAAATGCACCAGCAGTGAGGTTCGAACCAACACCCTCGCACTTCCGAGCACGACACGCTAGCCGCTGCGCCACTGGGGCCAATCGGTTCGGTAGGTCTAACGGGCTGTATTTGTATTGTCACGCTGGACGTAATTTTTAAGACTCGTTATTCTTACGTCCAGACGTAACTGCAACGGCTCGTACCGTTACGTCTAGACGTAACGCTAGACACTCCCTTAAAAATAACAAACGGTGGCAGCTTCCGCCCATCCGCTGTTACGGCAAGCATGACGGTGCACCTCTGCTTCTCGGCACCTGTTGTCCTTATGTGTACACTCCGCACACCTTTTTGTTCAACAGTTGGGCTCGAAGGCATGTCGAAGTTGAGCGGCGTTTGATCCGCGTTTCCAATCTGCGAGAGCAGGAAGTTCTTCTCCTCCCGGATCCTAATCACGAATCGATGAAAATCGACGATCTTGTCCTCATACGCCGAGGGTAGCCGCTGACACAAAGTCGTCCGCCTCTGGAGTGACAATCCACTTCGGCGCATAAATCGTGTGGCCCACCCGTTGCTCGCACGGAAATCTTGCGCCGAGATGCCCTCCTTCCGGGCAATTATGCGCGCCTGGTTTCGGATCAAGTCGATCGAAACGGCACACCCGTCCGCGCGGAGACCCTTGATGTAGTCAAGCAGTGCCGCCTCAACCTTTGGATATTTTCCAGTCTTAGGCCCACGGAAGGCCTTGCGTGTTTTGTTGGTGGCTTTCAGCTCTTCGTGCTGCCGTCTCCAGTAGTGCACACAAAACTCGTCCACGCCGAAGTGCCTGCCGGCGGCCCTGTTGCCGTTTTCCAGTGCATAATCGATGACCTTTAACTTGCAAGCAGCTGTGTAGCTTCCGTATCGGCCCATTGTGTTGCTGCAGAATGGACGCTACTACACATGCGACACGGAAACGGAACACTAACACTAAAATGGCGCTCGGTACGCGAACTTCACTTGTGGCTTGGCCTGGATTGGATTAGGGCTCTGTGCACTGGTAGTATGCATGATGCGTAAGAGATGGCGCTAGGCTGCCGCGCGCTATCATCATCATTGGCTGGAAGAAGCAGACGACATTTGATGCTGCGATTTGTCGGGGTGCGATAATTACGCGAGGAAAAAAAAAATCGCATTTTTGTTGGACGATGTGGGGGGTGCGAGAATTATGCGAGTGCGAGGATTATGCGAGTAAATACGGAAGGTAGGTAGGTAGTAGGTAGGTAGGTAGGTAGGTAGGAATTTTTTAGCACTGCAAAGTTGAGGACGAAAAAACATGGACAACACAGACGAAGTGCATCTAACAACTGAATTTATTGAAACAAGAAGATCAAAAAGGAGAGGAATGAGACGTAACATACGAAAGAATAGGCACTGTAGGCAAACCACGCATGAGCCAAGCATCGGTGCTACCTATGCAGTGAAACACGTGCATAAATCTAATTCAAACTTTACGTTATTTCCTGCTTATTGTCTGTATCAAAGAAGTCACTTATGCTCCGATTACATTTATATTTGCGTCGCTAAACATGCCACTTATCTTTCTGTGAGTGCTATAGATAGGAAGCTAACGCATGCAGCCAAATTTCCCCGACATCATACTGTAAGCTTCAATGATAGTTCTTCTGTTTTTGTCCTTGCTGTGCGCCACAGTGGAAGTGTCCCTGAAATTTGGGTTACATTTACAATTACAGCAGTGCTGAGCGATATTCCCTTCGATTGCAACCTTACTACACAAATTCTTGTATTCCTGAAGCCTTTTGTTCAGGCACCTGCCTGTCTGCCCAATGTAAGATGCCCCGCAGGTGAAAGGAATCCTGTCGGCATGTTTAATGCCAACGTACGGGCCGCAGTACAATTGCCTCAACAGCTTACACAGTGTTTGTCAAATTGTGTTCATTGCATTGAGCTGAATGTAACTGCTGTCTGCGAATAGAACCGCAACCTCTATTGTCTATGGTGACAACACAGTTAGCTCTGGAGGCCAACACAACTGCATACCATATTGGCTGCGTAAGTTCTCGCACGATTGCTGCTCATGGCATTCTGGACTTGGCTGCTCAATTTCACTATGCTGCTAGCATTTCTTCTGCTTTCTCAAGCAGTATATTTAAGCTGCATGCCTGTCACACTCTGAAGGTAAATAACTGAGGTGCATCCAGCTAAAGCCGAATTAATGAAAATTGGATCCCGTTGAATTCTACATATGCCTAGCAGTACCAGAGGTGGAGTACGATTTAGCCAGCTTTCTATGTTAACTAGGATTTTAGAAATTACGTAGGGTTTATGAGCTTTTGCTGTAGTAATTTGTGTGGCCTGTGTATCAAATTTCACAAGAACAAGATTTCATTTTGTGACTATGAGCTTTTTGCGTGCCTCGTTGATTTTGTTGCTGCAGGATTTGGCTGTACTAGGACACACCTAAAATTGACATCAACAAAATGCTTGTTCACTGGCGCAGAACTATCCTGCGACGGCCGTCCGAGGATCCTCCACGTGTGCAACGACACAAACTCGTTGCTGAAGCGTTCTCTCGCCGTCATGAGCTGAACCGGGGACAGGGCTCAATCAGCTTCCACAGTGTGCACGACGACCCCGTTGGTAAGTGGCCACAGTGCTGTTCCATGCATGAGCAGTTCAAAGGCAGCAGGTGTGTTTGCTTGGACATTGTCCCTGTTGAGCCACCACCAGACTCAAATGAAAGAATGTATAGATGCATCCAGAGTGTTTTCGAAAAATGTGGCCTGTAAGGAACAAACATTGAATGCTTTGGTATGAGGGCGCAACAAGTTAGCATGTTCAGGACACCCTGACCGGAAGTCCCCTGTTCATGTCATGACACTGCACATGTATGTTGCCTATTTATTTCTGGGTTAACGCCCAGAACCATTCAGTTGGAAGTGCCACTCGTCCTGTCATCGTGTGTGTCCCCCCCCTTTGTGTGTGTCTTCTAATTCGCGGCCTAATTATGTCCTTAAGGGGGGACGCAGGGATCGTTTGTAACTTTTTAGTTTCTTGGTCTAGGTTTATGAAATTTGGCACAAACACTACAAGTCATCTTAGAAAAGCAAATTCAAATTTTCATAAGGATATCTTTACTAGTTTTTATTTTATAAAAATTCACAAGTTCTTTGCTTGTGGAAAGCCTGGCACAGTGATGAAACATGTTAGGAGGCTAGAACTACTTTGTATCCTTGCTCACATACTGTTTGTACTTAATGACACTTTTAGATCTTTTTTTTTCACGGCCCTAATAAATTTCTGCTAAAGATTACATGCAAATGCCTTTGTCTCAGCTAATCGTGCCATGCAGGATTGAGACAGCTGCTCATATTGCGCATTTTTGATACAGTTCCGTTTTCCTGTGCCAAGCTGCTCCAAAAGCATGAAAATCGCAAAAATTGCGCCGAACTGCTCCAGAACAGCCTCGAAAGCCAGAATTTCGATGCCCACGTCAGCTTCATTGGGAAAAAAGGCTGAGTTGGCAACATCATTTTCTAAGTTACGCCTATAGCAGTGTCCGGGATATCAAGAAAATTAGACGTTCGCAAAACGCGCAGACGCACCCAGTCATGTTTCTATGCAGCTTTCTAATGAGGGCTCCCATGATGCCGCCATAACCTCCTCTGGGTTCTTGTAAATACCCGTGGCGCCCCAGAAATATTCTGCCGTGCCCCGAGCGTGCTACTGCTTCTCGCTAGGCTGTGTCTTCTGGCGCTATCAAGTGGCATGCGTAGCGGGAATGGCTCTCAGGTTCTTCGTTGTGCGTAGCGTGTTCCTCCGGTCGCAAAGGTTTTCGCGTCGACGCTGCTCCGTGTGGTCACCTGCGTGCGTTTGCTGTGGAAGTGTTTGTACCGTTACGACCCATACCATGCGTGGGAGAGGCATCACCCCTGTTGCATCAACGTGGCAACAACTAGCTTTCTGCATGCGGCGCGTCTCCGTAATGCTCTGGCGGTTTTTCACGCCGAAGCCGACAGCGGACTGATGCGAAGCGCCTTTGTGTCATTCCCTAATAAAAGCGTGCAGTACGCTTACAACGGCGCTATGCTCGCAGTACTGTACGTGGTAGTCAGTGCAAGATTGCTTTATGCAGTGTAAGAGAATACGGCTGCTCAAAGGAGAGAAGCGTTGAAATCACAGCACTTAGAAGGGTATACGAGCCGTCTGTGATGCCAGCCGAGATAGCGCGCGCGGCAACAATCGAGACCGCGCCGAGCGACCGCCTCCTCCCTCACGTTCCGTTGTGCTCCTTCAAAACGGGCGGCGCGTTTCCTCTCAGCATGAGAAGCAATCAATGGCAGGCCTGGCATGCGGTGTTATGTTATTGCATGCACCCTCCGCGCAACGGAGATCGGTCGGCGCTTTCCATCTCTGCCTCAGCCACGTTCGTCGCCCTCGCTCGCGCGCTTTTACCGAAGGGTAAAACATACGATGCGCGGGGGATGTTATCGATTTGGACTTTATACGGAACATGACTGTGATGCCGATGGCAAAAACCTGTTCAGAATGTCCATATAATTGCTATCGCAATAAAGCCAAAACAGTAATCTGCTAAACTATATCGCTGATCTTAAAAAGGCCTACTGCTATGTAACTGCAATTCTGCAATCACATTCTTTCTGCTGGTGTTTTTTTTTTTTTCAAATTTTTATGAAGTGAACATAGTTTGCAGAACCTTTTTTTTTTTTCAATTATTTCATGCTTTTCTTACTCGGGCTAGATAGGTCGCATAGTATTTAAAGAGGTAGTATACAGTTGAACCCACTTATAACGATCTATCGGTTATAACGACCATATTTGGGTGCACTTACGATTTTCCAATGCTAACCATTGAAGCTACGTCCACATATAGTGAACATTTTTCAAAGCCTCCTACTTTTACAACGAACACATCAGACACGGTCGCGGTAAAAATATGGTGCATACGAAGCGAAAAAAAGTTAAAACAGGCCTTGTAAAGCATGAGGGGGGCGCGCGCTCACGCGTGCCCCGCTTCAGTTTACTCGCGACTAAGATATATCCCTGATCGGCGAGCACCGCACGCAGATTTCGGACGTTGCGAGCGAGGTCGCTCACTTTCCAGCCTTTTTCTTCAGTGGCAGAATGGCAGTGAGAAAAAAAAAAGGGAGGCAGCATGAAGCCTTGCGGTCAGCTTTCGCACGGTAACCATTCCCGACAGCATTCTCTGCAGCTACGACCGCCTACGATGAACCAAACACTGCCTTGGAACGCAAGAAGGCATAAATGCAAGAAGTGATAACCGCGATAACTTTCCATCGCATAAAGGTAGACTGCGTCCCTAAACTCGTCCACGCCGCAATGTGCCGCAAAAGGTCATCTGTCTTTTCGGTAACGGCAGAGACCGGTCGATCGGTGATAATGACTTCCGCACAATTGCGGCGATGCCTTCGCGGATAAGCATCAGAAAAGAGCGAAGGCGAGATGGCGGCCGTCGATGAACGTGCCGTTATGCCTTATAGCCGACCACCTTATCACAGTCATCTGTAGATATCTGCTCGGCTGCGCGTGTGGCGTACACCGTACACTGCGGATTGACGGCGGTACGAGCGCGCCATGCTTAGCCATGCTGCCGTTCGCAAGTTTGCCGCCTCAGCGTCGTGCGAGACCGCTTTAAAGTGCGCGTCGCTTTGTAGAAATGAAAGTAGCTCGCTGTTGTTGCGCGGCGCGGGCACCGAAAACGTCGATGCACTGACAGCGAGCATATACTGCGTGTTTGACTAGGTGACAACTCAAGTGTGCCGCGCATCATCGTGCAGGGCCGCGAGAGCATCGCGGAGACGTAGAGTGCGCATTGCTTGCAAATTGCTTGTTTTCGCCGCGTTGAACGAACAGGCTACTCGCTGCGCCCGTGCACGGTCCGGAGTGAAGCAGGCACGAAGAACGTACAAACGCACCGTGCAAACAGCATACAGCATGCGGGCCGGCAGTGACTGCGAGCCAAGTAGGCGACGCGCTGCACGCAACTAGCCAGGGATTATCGGTTCCAAGTGGCAGTACTGCGCTTCGGTGTAACGGTCTCCAAAGGCTGCTTCAGTGTTATGTCTATCCTAGGCTAATTTAAATATGTACTTGTCCCCCCAAGTTGCCACAAATCTGTTTTTCAAGCTTGAGATGGCATAAAAAATTTCGCTAACTGCTCCAAATCAGGGTTCTTCTGCTCCAATATCGAAATTTTGCTGCTCCCAAAACTGCTCCCAAATCAATTTCAGCCAGTCTCACCCCTGGCCATACAGTAATTATGAAATAAGAAAACAATGAAAGCCTAAACGAAAATTCCAAGAGTGTGTTGAAGTTTAGCACAGTCTATGGATTACAACAAAACAAACAGCATAAAAATCGGTCTAGCCATAGTTGTGCTATGCTTTCCACAAGCGAAGTGGCAGGCACAAACAATCTTTTGAGAAAATGGACAACAAAGTTTTGGTTGCAGTTGACCCTATGCTAAAGTGAGCCAGGACAGTAATAATTGGTGTCCTTGCCAGAAGGCAATCTTTTGGGCCTCTACTTCTTATTTCGGCTGATTTAGGAAGTTTATTACCTTCTATCATTTACCGCGCACAGCTTTTGTGCAGCCCCCTGGAACGCTAATGCACGAGGCTGCATGTAAACGTTTGGACATCTTGGACTGTATCGCTACTTTTGCGTCCATGGAATGTGTCGTCAGGCGGCCTAAATAGTGGTGTATTAGTTTGGTGAAGCATTGCGATCGCCCCTGTCAACTACCGTGAAAACCGGCATATAGGTCGAAATTTTTTTCAAAAGACAGCCCTAAAAAGTCGACCCCCGTCTTATATACCGGTCATTGGCAGAAAAGCTTCGCAAGTCTAGCCACTGTGGGCAACTGAAGCCTCCATCGCCATCGCAATCATCAGCATCGCTTTGTTTACCACCAGCCTGGTGCCGTGGGCGATCTCATTTTGCATTTTTGTTGTTGTCTTGTGAATCTGTTTGGGCTCCGAGGTGCTTTTTTTTTTTGTTCTCGACCGGTGGCCGACGACAGTTCACCGTAGCGTTCAAGAAAACAGTGATCGAGTTCGTGAAGGCACGACGAAATCTGGTCTGAAGTGTGTGAAAGGTGTGTTGGAATGCTAGCGCACATGAACTTGAGCAGGAGCCGTGAGTCACAAACAATAACTGAAAGAAAGTTTATCTTTTCACGGGTGTTCTCGCTCTTCCACTCTCACCGGATACTGTTTCTTGGTTGCTTCCTGCGATGCTGGCAGCTCTGGTTACAGCGGCACGTATGGCTATGATCAGCGGGCAGATCGAGTGCACCACAGAAGCATTTGCTACTGACGGACGCTGAAGGATCACATCACGACACGCAGCGATCAGAAGAAAACTCTTTCAGTGCCAGACCGCAGCGTATCTATAGGTGGAAACGAAGGTTTGCACAGTTTAACCGGGAGCCGCGCACGCGTCGTGATTGCTACCGGGGACCTCAAAGTGCATCCAAATTAATGCTGTAAAGACGGTTGTGACGTTTTACGATAATACTTGAGCCTATCTTCTGGCTTTCTGCCATGTGGAACTTACATGTAAATAAATGGCATTTTTACTGTGCACCATTTGAAATTGCGTTTGTTACACGGTAAAGGCGCGCACCTTCTGATACTTTGGCTATTCCATGTACTTTTTTTTTTTTTTTTGATTTTCAGTACTTAGAAGTGGGGGGTTCGACCTATATTCCGGTTTTTACGGTACTTACGCCTAAAGATTCATTTCGTTGTACGATAAACCGCACCCGCGCCACAGAGCCAACGCCTTCTCGGTAGCCCGAAGCTGACGGCGACTTCGCACCGAACTGTAGCGCAGACTCGTTTTCTCACATTAGTAGAACCCCGCTGTTACGTTCCTCACTGCTGCGTTTTCCCGGCTGTTACGTCGTCTTCCGCCGGTCCCGGCATAGCTCCCATAGGATACAATGTATTGGGAACCCCGCTGTTACGTCGTAACTGTCGGACCGTTCCCGTATGATACGTCGCGAAGTGCGCCCGGAGCCGACCGAGTGACTACCAAAGAGAGCGGCCATGGTGCATTTTCACGCAGCTTGGCCTCGTTTGACCGTAATATTGGCCACATAAGAGGCGCAAGCAACAGAATCCTTCAATTGATGCAAACCAAAGCATGGCCTTCGAGATTCAAATTGCAAAGATGACGTCTATGACGTAACTGCTCGCGAAAGCAAGGCCTTCGAGATTGGCATTTACTATTGACAAAAGCATAGCCTCTAAGATTTGCATTGCACAAACATGGCGTGTATGACGTAATTGCTTGCGAAAGCAAGGCCTTCGAGATTGGCATTCACTTCTGCCATCGCGTTGGCGTAGACTCATCCATAGAGTTTCCTACAATACTTACTAGAGGGAACTCTGGCGCTAGTGTCTATGGGAGCTGCAATGCATCGCGCTTCAGCCAGCATGGGAATCATGGGTAGTAGCACGGATTTGTCTAAACTTCGTTCTTTTGGCTCCGTTTGGCTCCGCGTCGCCTGCATCCGCTTTGTCGCAAAACGAAGTTGAGCAGAAATCAGCAGTTTCACTTCACCACTTTAACTTCTTTAGGCTCACCGATTCAAATCTGGTCACGAAGTTCACAACGATCCATTCTTTTATCCGAAAGAAAACCAAAACATAGCAATAAACAAAGCCACAAGTGCGTTCGAAGCCCACAAGCACGAAGACTAGGCAAATCCGTGTACTACCCATCATTCCCATGGTGGCTGAACGATCGCAGCGCCAGAGTTCCCTCTAGGTCATTTTAGGAAACTCTATGGACTCATCATCATTGTTATTTGTCGGAGAACGGGAGGAGTTCGAGCTGGTTAGAGCTCGCATGGTCGTGCGTGCGGTTCGCGGTCGGACTCGCCGCGCCGGTCGTGATTGCGTGTGCTTAGTTCTTTCATGCCTACAGCTGTTGGTGTTAAAAAAATCACATACGTTGATTACATTTCTGTGGATAAGGCCGTCCTAAGCTCCGCGTTTCTATCCATCGACTAGATCGCGGCTGAGCGCGCCAATTTTCGTGCTGCTCGTAAGAATTGAAATAAAATTCTGTACCACTAAATATTTTGCCGTTTTTCCTGTTTTTCGGCTCTTACGTTTCCCGTCTCTTACGTTTATTTCCTACGGTCCCTTCAAAAACGTATCAGCGGGTTCTACTGTATTAACTTTTCTAAGTGAAACAAGAACGCTAGTGGGGACATTAGACGCCCGTTTTATCGAAACTGGACCAGAAACGCACGCGCCCGAAGCTCGGGTCTCAGCGGTGCGGCGCAAGAGCAAACGTCAGCAGATCGTCTCCGAAGTAAAGCTGGTAAAGCGGCACTCGCGCGTCATCTGATAGGTAGTAAGCCTTTTGATGATAAAGCGCTATGGCTTACATCGCTGTCGCTTTATTACCGTCCCGGCAAGGGATGACACGACGTGCTGGCAACCCAGTCGGTACGCCCCGATCTAATCACTGGCTCGCCCGATCCATGCGATACCGTCCCCTGTTTTCCTCCGTACGAAACTAAAGAGGCTCAGCACTGTGCCTCCCGTACACGCGTCACCTTTCGAACAGTTGCGATGATATGCTTACGGCTGCGGAGTGATCAAGCAGCGAGCACTCCGCTCGTAAACACAACGGCCGTTGCCGTGGCAACAACCAGTAGAAAAGCGCCTCTCAACAGTGTCGCGCGCTCCGACAATAGAAGTGCCACATACATTGCAAGGTTCATGAGAACGCCTTCGATTTTTTTGTTGTTTGCGCTTTTTCTATGCGGTGATCGTAAGCTTGAAGGGCGGCAACAGAAAGGCGGAACTTTGAGCTTTGAAACGATGCCAAGGTGGCGGCGCTCGGTGACAGAAAAGACGAGACGACACCGTGAATTGCGCCATTTTAGCGCAATTTTGGGCTTCGTTCTCACCGACCTCACGTACAAAATTATTTTTTGGGGGCACTTAGAGTGCATTTTCAGTGTAATCGTTTAAATACTGCCTAAATAAGAGGCAAGAGATGCCAAAACGAGTGTTTTCCAAAAATTGATTTTTTTTGGCTATTTTCGCGATTTGATCCCCGCACCCCCCCTTAACCCCTTAAGTGCTTTATTTTTTTGAAAATTTCCCAACCTAAAGTGCCTATTTTTTGATTGCTGATTTCGAATCTGATTGTACTAAAAAGTAGCTAGTCGATGCTGAAAAAATATTTGTACCACATACTTCGTCTAATCAAAACACGGAATAACACAAGGGGTCCTGTTGCAGCTCCTGCACCAAAAGCGAGTTTCCTTTCTCAACTTTTTCCCGTTTTCTCCTCGCTTCCGAGAGCAAATGAAGCGCTTTTGAAGAAACTGCTGAATATATTCCGTAAGATCATCTGGCGATGACAAGTTGAAAGTCTTGCCTTGAATGGCCAAGAATGGAAAGCGAGGAGGCTTCACAGGAGGATTGTCCGCATCAAGCAGGATCCACTGGCGAGCACTCGCGATGTTCGCTTCCGAGCTGTTTTCATCATCACCGGAGGAGATGCTCAATTCACCGCCGTCACTGTCTTCATTTCCGCACACAAGATAAACATCTGTATCCGAATCATCATCACTCGAAGAAGATGACGAGAATGAAAAGCTTCTTTTTCGTGTTGACGAGCCAGCTATGCATGGGTGGCCGCCACCGCAAGCCATCTTTTCTACAAAAACCGTGCTCTTTCCGCAGGAGAAAAATGAATTGTCAAGTAAATGCTGCCATCTGGTGGATTACACGCAATCTAAGCTGTAGAAGAGCGCCTCTTGTCCTGAACGCTAGAGGGGAGTACCTATTCTGCTAGGACAAGCTCTGCTCGTCCAAAGCACTTTGGGGACAGCTTGGGCAGGACGAGCTCTGCTCGTCCAAAGCAGTTAAGGGGTTAAGTAAATACTAACTAGGCCTTAAGTAAATACTAACAAACAGTCTTGTTAAAATGTTATGTGAGATAGCAGCTTGAAAGGCAACAAGGGTAAGAACGAGCACGAGGTCCTGGTCACCATTCTCGATATTGATGATATTTACTCTATTCACAGGTTTTATGTCCAAACATTGAATTCAAAGTTAGTCTTTTGAAAAAACATGATCGTATTAAAAATTAAAAATACATTTCTCCTGTGGTAAGTTAGATAGCAGTGTTGATCCAGCTGCACTATTTTGCTTCAATTCTACTTGTCCACACCTTGCCGCACCCATGTGAGCGCAGTGTGCACCAAAGTTCTCTATTTTCACCTGCTTATTACACAGTGTGTAGTCGTTCTGGCCTGAAGTGTTTCCTGGCACCAAACACCCCATTAACTTTTCCGCATTGCCACAGTCCCAACTTTTCACTGATGCACTTTTTCGTATTAAAGCATACACAGTCAGCATTGGTCTAACCACAGTGTCAGCACTGCCTTATCGCTGCAGAATGTTTTTCAATGTATCGATAGTAACACT
This sequence comes from Rhipicephalus sanguineus, assembly GCF_013339695.2. Lineage (NCBI taxonomy): Eukaryota > Metazoa > Arthropoda > Arachnida > Ixodida > Ixodidae > Rhipicephalus > Rhipicephalus sanguineus. Next base: position 212,955,283 of record NC_051177.1, on the reverse strand, counting down.
ATGCCTAAGTGCTAGTGTGCTGTCAGCAGTCCACTAGCAGACATCTAAGTACTTGTCGCACATTTGGTACCAAACCGACATAGTGCTGTGGCAAACCTGAGTGCATAGAAACTAAGCCATGGGAACACCGACGTGCCGCGGGCCGCAAGTATCACATTACCGTGCTCACGTGTTCCTTATGAAAAATGATTTAAGCAGCCTGCGTCATCACCAAACGGCTACAAGTTGCACACAAGTGGCTCTCAGTCTCCAAAACTTTCTAATCGATTCCACTATGTGTTGAGCACTGCTGCCATGTGGTGTTCTCACTGCTCACAAACTACTGAAGTGCAGATGCAGTGTGTGATGCTTTTCTTAAATCAAAAATGCAAGTTTTCCTAAGTTAATAAATAATTTAAATTAAGTGGTAGACGGGGGCTAAATATGATGGAGTCCTGCCACCTTAAAACGTCTTCGTGGAACCTTGTTAGGGCTAGTTGGTTCATGAACATTGTAGCATTGTGTCCCTGTATGTTCTCATCCCGTTGTCTGTGCTGCTTTGCCACAATGCTCGTTAGGGAAACCCCATGGGCCTCTCCTGCCATGGCCGACATTGAATGGACAGGTTTCACAGTAATGAAATAAATATCTATTGCGATGAAGCCTGGGGTCATGATAAATGGTCTAATCAGCATTCATTATTTGTGCGTACACTTTCTGCTGCATATCATGCAGGCATTCTAGAGCTATTTGGACAGCTAATGGTTAATAGTCATTAAGAACGATGGGGCATTAGTCATACTAAGTTGGGCCTATGACAACGTACTCTGCACGGGCAATTACATTAGTAAGGTTCTCATTCACAACAATTTTTTTAATTAGTAGACTTCTGTATGTTGGTTTGGTTTATTTTTCTGTTTCAGTGATGTCTCAGAACAGCTGTTGCTCGCATAAACTGTACATGCTACGTTCACCCTTGTCACTAATGCTTCGCCTCAATGCATGTCTTGTGTGTTGCGGTGCAGCCAATGTATGGCTTGACTCTTGTGACGCGCTGTCTGAACACGAAGAAAGACGCACAAAAAAAAAACACATGGTACAAAACACGAGTGCGAACTAATAACTGTTTATTTGATGAAAAAATTACAAATAATACAGGGTGATAGAAAGAAGGACAAAGGTGGTGTGCGCAAAGCACACAACAAGAGAAGAACCATCCATGTCAAGCCTCAAGTCTATCCATGTCCTATACACCTAGTGCGTGCCGACGGAAGCATCATAGGCGGCGAACTCAGTCATTACTCTCGCGAAAGCAAGCAGACGGCCGCCGTGGTTACCTACGTCGTTGTACGTGTGTTTCCATGTTGTTCACGTTTCCATAATAAAATAAGCAACGTTCGTTGTATGTGTGGTGGCCGAAACTTCAAGAAATGTCGAATAACAATTGCTGTGGAGTGGAGTGCTCAAACACCTTGAAAAACTTGCTCGCAACACGGTTTTACTCACTTACCGCAAGGCTTCCTGAGCAAGAGCGACGGAAGCAATGGATCGCAGCTATTCGTTGGGAAAGGAGAGCCGCTTCATTGTGCGAGTTAATATGTCACTTCATGTTCTCATGCTTTCGTTCTGCCATATTGGTGCTTGTTAGATGCACTCGATCATGTTCACACTGGTAGTGGTAAGTGACCAAAGTTATCGCAGCCTGAGCATGTGTTAGTTCGGTTTGACCACCGTCCAAGGGCACTTTGCTCAAACGTTCTATATTTATTATTTACAGGAAAAGAAATGCAGCAATGGTTGACTTCAGAAAGAACAAGAAGTGATTGAGACGTAACATTTGTAAACAAAACAAAGCGGATGTTCACCACGAGCTGCACCTCATAGCTGGTTACACTGGTCTGCACGACGCACCTTTCATATTCACCGACTTGACGATTCACTCCATGCCGACGTTCGTTCTCCTTTGCAGTCGGTCATCACGTGTCTCCTCGGCGACCCTCTTCAAAACTTGTCACTGCTCCCGCGGCCTCATCTCTTGATACTTTACTCAACGCATTAGCTCATCAAAAAATACGTATTCTGTGGTCGAGCGAACAGTGCTATCACTAGAACGACATAACTTTGCTGACTGACTCCTCACTGACTGACCCTCCGTCACCACGGCCGCGCGCTTGTATTGCCTGTATCGGCTCACGTCTGTATTTGGGAAGGTTCTAGTACATGTTTCGTCTGTGCGTAGCACAGCGAAAGCTAGGGAAAGGGCTAAATCCTCTCCCCGATTCGTCTGCAGAATCAGACGGCGCCGCTGGCGCTGCTCTGCTTTCTCTAATATCCCGATCTTTCGCAGGTGTTGGCTGTCTCGGCGGCGTCTTCTGCAGAGGCAGGCTTTCGGCACCTTTTGATACTTATTTTTTCGATGTGTGTGCTCTGTAGCGCACGAACCGTCGGCGCCGGGCTTTCGTGCCGTCATTTGAAATCGGCGACATGCGCTTCATGAAGCACTCGTTTGTGACAAACATCGTGCACAAGTCCACTTTCCTAGAGGCCCGCGCCTTTCCTGCAGCTGCCAGCGCAGAATTAGTTGTATGTCACCCGAACGAAGGGGAAATAGCATCCGCGAACTTTATCCATCTCCCCACAGCAAAGCTATGCAAGGCGCTGTCGTCTGCTCGGCTTCCCACACGTACTGTCGGCGGCGCCCGCTAGGTGGCCATCAGTGGCACCTCTATAGGCGGTGCACTAGGCGTAATTCTAAAGTTCTTTGTAAAAATGACACTTCATCAGTCCCGTATGCAAGGGTACAATGCTGTGGCATGTTTTTGTTACATTGATGATTTCTTATTATGTTTCCCTATGTCAAAGAGTGGAAATATAAATGCAGAAGATATCGTTGCAATGTTTAAGATCACCTTTCATGGTTAGATATTACCTACGAATTACCTACGATTTCTGGCATAAAACTTATAGATATCTCGATTTCGGAAGGTGAGGGACACACGTGCTAGGGATACGCTGTAAGGGGAGATAAATGTTTGTTGAGCTTCGTAATTGCTTTTAAGGCGCGAGAGAACACAATCACAAGGAAGGACACGGGACAGAGCGTTTGTTGAGCTATAGCTCGGGACATGTGAAAAGAAGTGTTGCATTTGTGTGCATGTTGAATAGCTGCAAAAATAGCTGCAAAAGATCGTTTGACCACGTGGTAGCACGAAGTGAAATGAAGCAAGTAGATAGACCCAGGGACAGCACTTACCCTGATGCCGTGATCACCTCCCTGGCTGAGAGGCTCTTAAAAAGCCTAGGGAGAGACATATAGTTTTGCCCTATGCCCACGGTGTTTCACATGGACTGAAAGAGATTGCAAGTAGGTACGGCATCCCCATGACCTTCACAGCGCCTAACAAACTAATTTCGCTCTTTCACCAAGTTAATCGTGATAATCAGAGGAAAAATCAATTATGTTCTGGTAATCATGTAAGCAAGTTTGTACCTTGTGAAAAAGATGCAGTATATTGTGTTCCCTTATCATGCGGAAAATGGTATGTTGGACAAACTGGTAGGTGCATTAACACATTTACGTGAGCATAATCATAACAATAAACACATTTGTCACCCGGGTAACATAGCCACCCATTGCAGCAGGTGCCATTGTGAGCCAGACCTTGAAAGCAGCACAGTTGTATCGCAATATAGAGATACAAGAGAAAGGGAGGTCATCGAAGCCTTCTCGATGTGCAACATTGGCGATGATTTGTGTGTTAGTACGCCATGGATACATTTGACTGAAGGTGAAGTGTCGTTTTTACAAAGAACTTTATATATAAGACATGGACAGGGTTGAGGCGAGACGTGGATGGTTCTTCTCTTGTTGTGTGCTTTGTGCACGCTACCGGTGTCCTTCTTTCTCACCCTGTATATTTTGGTCATTTTTTCATCAAATAAACAGTTGTTAGTTCGCACTCATGTTGTGTACTACGTGTGTGTGTTTTTTCTTTGTCTTTCTTTGTGTTCAGACAGCGCGTCGCAAGTGTCAACTATGTACAACCAACTAGCCCCTACTCTGGCCCTTCAAAATATAGCATTCTCAGACGTGAAAAAAAAAAAAACTTGATTGATGGCTGCTTTCTGACTGTTGGCATTGTCTCATTGTTTGAGCAGCATTTCCTGTTTGAACAGTAATAAGAATCCGCACCAAATAGTTACACACACTGTCTTACTGCTCTAAATGGCCTATGCCAAACAAAGTTTTTTTCACAACCAATGTAACTTCATCCTTTGTTGCATTAGCACCATCCAAGTGACCGCTCGTCACACAGAGGTTAAACAGGAGTGTCCATTTAATGAGACATAGGTTTCAGAGTTAGACACTGGGATGCCAGCAGTTCCTGCATGAAGACCAGCTAAGTTCTCAATGTGGTCCCCTTTGGCCTCATTCTTGTCTGGTGTGCAGGGATGAACTTGGACATGAACAGTGTGACATCACAAGACCTGTCTTCCACTTGGGCCGCGGCACTTCCCGGGTTTCTGCATCGTCGAGGTGCTGTAGCAGGGCCTAGTGCAATTCCACCAGTTCGGCGTTACTCATCAACATCTGGTAAGTAGCCAGCAAGATGGTTAAGCGTATCGGCGCACACTTTTCCCATACCCCTTGTCATGGGGTATGGGAAAAATTTATTTACTCCATGCTCTACTTCACCTTTTGTTCACCCTTCCTCTATGTTCTAATGTCGAACTAAACCACAGTAGACTCCCATTAATACAGATCGAACAACCATAAAACTGTGGTTGGATACCTAGTGAAAGAAAAGAAAGGGGCAAGCAAGAAGACTGTTTATTATGAAATCAAGGCTTAGATGGACACCCGTCTGGTTGGGAAGAATCATTGAATAAAAAGACAGACGCTGACCACAAGAGAATCAAAATGTATTGATGTTTCAGCACCGAGGCTCCCATTCTAGGAGCCAAAACGTCAATGCATTTTGATTCTCTTGTGATCGGCGTCCTCGTCTTTTTATTCAAAACTGTTTATTGCATCAGAATGGGGCATCGCGCTAACACACACGGACGAGGAAGAGACAACAGGACAAGCGCTTGTCCTGTTTCTTCCTCGTCCGTGTGTGTTAGCACTATGCCCCATTCTGCTAGCCCAAAAATCCACGTTAACAATGTTTATTGCAATTCCCTTCATTATCCTCGGAATGTGTTTGATTTTTGATCTGCTGAGTTCTCTATTACCTCAATAAGCCAGACCCAAGTAGTGTACTCGCTTAGTAAGGTTAACTTATTGCACAATGGCATTCAGTGGAGTGGTGTCCAGCTAAGTCTTGTTCTTTCTTGTTGCAGATGTTAGCCGGCAGCTTTCGTTGAGTGTGCGGCGCCAGTCTCTCGACTCCCAGATGAGCTACCAGGTGGCAGCAGAGCAGCAGTGGCTTGCAGCACAACGCGCGATCGCCCGCCACCAACGTCGAAAGACTCGACGTGAGCGTGAGCGACTCTTGCACATGGCAGCTCTTCACCGACCCTCACCTTTCCCTCACACGGCACCCATCAGGCGCGGCAGTGACTCGTCCATGCAAAGCTTGGCAGCCTCATCGCTTCAACGTGGCCTGCACAGTACGCTAACTGTTCCCAAACCGGCATCAGTGGCTCGGGCGACAAGCACGGGAGACTTAAACCCTGGCAGTGTGCTCACCCAAAACCACTTGTCTCTGCAGAGGCCATCTGTTGTGGGACAAAGGCGCAATGAATTGCTCATCAACCCACCATTCACCCATGGCATGTCTGAATCGGGTTCCACACGCATGTCTATGCGACGTAGTGGTACTGCAACATACAACGCTGCGGACAACATTAGTCCATCAATTGTGGCAGCAAATGGGGCTTCTGCCACAGCTCCAATTGGCCCGCCCAACCCAGCAGCTCCTCAGATGCTTCTTCCAGGCTACCCTGCTCTGGCTTCAGCCAACCCTTACACTGCCTACCTGAGCTACCTGAATGGCCTCCGGCTGCCAGGACACCCTCCACCTGAAGCCACCATACCTCCTTTTGGATATCCTGCGCCATTTGGCTACCCGGGCTTTCCTTTCTACCCTCCCGGCCTGTACCCGTACGGCCAGGGCTTTGCATCGTACCCTGAACTGGACCCGGCGCATACACCACTCATTCCACTGCATCCAATGCCAGACAGTTCAAGTGAGACAGGCTTCATACCAATCATAACATCAGATTCAGACTTCACAGATGCAGGCATACGTAGTCCCCACATGCTGTCAGCTCAGCGCATGGTAGAAGAGCGTGAGAGGGCACTTGCGGCAGCAATGGTTTCACCACCACGACCTCAGACACACCAGGAGACGCAGACTGAACAGAACAAAGAGACCCTCCTGACACCGACTCCCTTGAGGAAGGCACAGAGTGACAGGTCAGCTGCCGTGCCAGAGACAATAGAGATGCGAGAGATCAAGTCCGGCCAGTCAAGGTGGTCCAATGCATCGGCACTGTCTAGGGCAAGGGTATCGAAATCACCTCCTGGACCAAGGCTCTCATCACAGGCATCAAAGAGTAACACACCATTGCACAGATTCAGTTCTGTATCTCCACCTGTGACTCAATCACCTGCTGCATTGTCACCTCTGGCCCAGCAGCATGGCGACAGCGTGTCACTGAGATGTCGCGACGACTGCCAAGCCATCTGTGACCCTTGCAGTAGCAACAACAATACTCAGACATCATGGCCTCCTTGCAACCAGCAGGTGCATCAAGGTCTGCAGCATTGTTCGTGCCCATTGTATGGCCCTGAGCTGCCATTACCACACGCATCGTCGTACCTGCACGGATCCAACAGTGGATACCAGCAAGGAACACTATGCATGGACCAGTATTTTCCGGGAATAGCATCTGGAAGCACTGAGCCCAACACTTAGACTCAACCACGTCCGGCCATACGAATTCAGATGGTCCACACAGCTGTCACACATACCTCTTTGCTCCAGTGGAAAACAGTTGCGCAGACGGCGAGCTGCAGAGTTTTGCTGGAAATAACTGTACAGCACAGTGTCCCGAGCAGTGTCATGCAGCCGTTCCTCAGCCACAGGAGCAGTTCACCAGTGGCCACCTGGCAGCACCATCACCTTCTCAGCATCCTGCCTTCAATGGATGTTGCGAGACGCCGTCACACCAACAGAACCTCAGCAGTGGGTGCCCACAAGGTCTCACAGAGCCAGGGTTTGTGTCTAGGTGACTTTTAACTAGTGCTTGTCTTTCTTTTGTTGCATCTTCACAGATTTATCATCTCATTCCTCCATGCTCAAGAAGGAAAATAGTCGTCAGTGCTGTGTGGCTTCAAGAACAGTGGCTGCCATGTGGTACCAGGCATGCGTTAATTGTTGTATAGTTTTTAGCTTTACTGTGACTCTTTACATGCAGTGTTAGGCACAATAAAACATTCAAGAAGAGCTTCAGTGCAGCTTCATTTTTGTTACAGTGAATATATTTACGCTGACAGCTTGTGGGAAAATAGGCACCGTATATGCTGTTTTATCAAATTTGCAGAATTTTTTTTTTCGCAGTATTTTTCTCAGCATGATTTAGTTTATTGATTTATTTACATCTTCAAGGGGCCAGAACGCATTACAGAGTGAAGTGATAACATATAGCAAAAAAAAAAAATTCGGCAGATCCCACGTGCCGTGGGAGTCGATGTTATGTGAAGCATGCGGCGGGAAAGTGACTGTGGCATAATTTTTTTACTGAGCGACACATCACAAAATGCCATTTTACCACGTCACATTTTATACCTACACATATACTTTGAAGAGCCGCATATGTGTTATATATACCAGTTGTTTATGGTTGGGTAACGCTGCCAACAGCAACGTGGGTAGTATTACCAACACCACAAGCGGTAAGCTGATATGTAGTGCTTATACTTGTCCCTTATGATGGAGAACACACTCACGTTTCACGAACCCGTGTGCATGTGTGGAAGAATTTCCTGACATTTCTTGAACAACGTCATCATCACCGTGATCAGTGAGCACCAGCAGCTGGTCATGACTTGTTATAGGATCCGGTCGAGATCGCGGTGTATGACAAAGTGACAGGTCTTATCGTGCAAATCATGACACGCATGTACAGCATGGTTTACATGACATTATCTCGGGGCGCTCGCGGCCGTTTAATTAGATGGATATATACCAAAGTTGGTACGACAAGACATTTCTGTATGGTGAACATAAATGATAGGTGTAAACATGAAAATCATCACATGCATAGGCGTACGCCACGACATACATGCCCCGCTCATGGTGCTCTTGCGGCCGTTTCGCTATCTTGACATGTACCATATTTGTTATCGCATGACGTGACAGTATGAAGAACATAAATCTTAGGTGGTAACATGAAAATCATGACATGCATTTCATGTACAGCATGATTTACATGCCATGCTCATGGTGCGCTCACGGCCGTTTCGCTAGCTTGATGTGGCAGCAACTGGCATTGCGTGGCATGACTGTGATGAACATGAATGACAGGTGGTAACATGACATGCAGGGCATGAATTACATGCCATACTCATGGTGCGCTCGTGGCTGTTTCGCTAGCTGGATATACACCAATATTGGTATTGCGTGACGTGACTGCACGACGAACATAAATGACAGGTGGTAACATCACAACCATGACATGCAGGGCATGATTTACATGCCATGCTCATGGTGCGCTCGCGGCCGTTTCGCTAGCTTGATGTGGCAGCAACTGGCATTGCGTGGCATGACTGTGATGAACATGAATGACAGGTGGTAACATGACATGCAGGGCATGAATTACATGCCATACTCATGGTGCGCTCGTGGCTGTTTCGCTAGCTTGATATACACCAATATTGGTATTGCGTGACGTGACTGCACGACGAACATAAATGACAGGTGGTAACATCACAACCATGACATGCAAGGCATGATTTACATGCCATGCTCATGGTGCGCTCGCGGCCGTTTCGCTAGCTTGATGTGGCAGCAACTGGCATTGCGTGGCATGACTGTGATGAACATGAATGACAGGTGGTAACATGACATGCAGGGCATGAATTACATGCCATACTCATGGTGCGCTTGTGGCTGTTTCGCTAGCTTGATATACACCAATATTGGTATTGCGTGACGTGACTGCACGACGAACATAAATGACAGGTGGTAACATCACAACCATGACATGCAGGGCATGATTTACATGCCATGCTCATGGTGCGCTCGCGGCCGTTTCGCTAGCTTGATGTGGCAGCAACTGGCATTGCGTGGCATGACTGTGATGAACATGAATGACAGGTGGTAACATGACATGCAGGGCATGAATTACATGCCATACTCATGGTGCGCTTGTGGCTGTTTCGCTAGCTTGGTATACACCAATATTGGTATTGCGTGACGTGACTGCACGACGAACATAAATGACAGGTGGTAACATCACAACCATGACATGCAGGGCATGATTTACATGCCATGCTCATGGTGCGCTCGCAGCCGTTTCGCTAGCTTGATATACGCCAATATTGGTATTGCATGACGTGACTGTACGGCGAACATAAATGATAGGTGGTAACATGACAATCATGGCATGCATGTCGTGTACAGCATGATTTACATGCCACGCTCATGGTCTGCTCGGGGCTGTTTCGCAAGCTTGACATTGGTATCCAACCTAGGGTAAACCATATTCTGTTATAGTAATGGCGTACTCCTGGCGTTGTACAGACTTGTTTACAGGTTCCGCCACGTCCTCTTGTGAGGCTGCATGGTGGGCGGTAGGCACCGCTACCGAAGGAACCACAATTTCCCATTGCATCACCAAACCCTTTCTCCTTTGATCACCCCCCAAAAAGGTGGCGCACCGATGCAAACAGCCAGTCTCCTTTGAAAAAACAAGACTTGTTGCCTAAGTACCATGTCATCCATTGTGAGAACCCAGACAAGAAAGCCCGCAGCATCTCACCATTCTTTGTGTCCAGGTGCCTCACAGAGGCGATTGGAAGTGGCTATAAGGCCACCAAGATGCCAAGTGGGGACATTCTGGTAGAGGTTAAGGACAAGAAAACTTGTAGCATTTGGGGACAAGCCTATATAACTGTCACTGCTCACCGAATGATGAACACCGTCAAGGGTGTCGTGTCGGATGACAACCTAATGAATCTGTCAGATGATCAACTCCTTACTGGATGGAGTTGATCAAGTCCAGCGCATAAAATTCCGACGTGACAACAAAGAGTTGTCGCGTTAAAGCCAATGTTAAGATCATATGACCTTAACATTGCTTTAACATTCGACACAACTCCAAGTGGAAAGGCACAGGCAGTGCCGATGGAGTGCCGAGAACTCCTCGACCGCTCAAAAAAAAAAAACAGCATATCCACGTGGTGAATGATGATGAGTGGGGCGAAGCGAACTCGCGCTGCAGCACAGCGATGGCATTGGCGCGAGCGTGGTCCTTCTTAATGGAAGATATTGTGACTAGATTGTTTGAGAACCACAATCTGTTGCACACACCGCAACTATGGCCGAAACTGTTATCAAGGAAGTCCCGCTGGAAGCGCGCGTCGGCGCCTTCGGGCAGAGCCCGCCTGATGCGTTTTGCAGCCACTTCACGTGCTCGCACAGCCTCGGGCTCTGCCTGCCGGTACGCGCGCTTTCTCGCCGCTTTACGGTCCTTCACATTTTGAAGATCCGATTCGCGCCGCAGCCGTGCAGCTTCGGCCTCGCGGGCTCGAACGGCGGGGTCTTCGCGCCGCAGCCGTGCAGCTTGTCGAGCAGCTTCGGCCTCGCGGGCTCGAACGGCGGGTCCTCTCGCCGCAGCCGTGCAGCTTGTCGAGCAGCTTCGGCTTCACGGGCTCGAACGGCGGAATCTGCTTCGCGGCGTCGACGTGCAGCTTCGGCCTCGCGGGCTCTCACCTCAGGATTCTGTCTGCGAGCGCGCGCTGCCGCCGCCTTCCGTGCCCTCCGTTCCGCAGCCTTGTCTTCCATCTGGCGACTCCGAGCTAAAGAGAAAGCGTGCCAAGAGGGAGCCACATGGCGCGTTACTTCTGAAATGTTGTCTTCGGGTGTCGTTGAAAACACGAGACGTAGTAAAGAAGAAAGAACGCCACACAGGCGAACACGCACGAGAGTGTCACTCGTCAACGTCGTCTTCTACTGCATACCAGAAGGCGCGCAGTAAAGAAGAAAGAATGCCACACAGGCGAACACGCACGAGTCTCACTCGTCAACGTCGTCGTCTTCTACTGCATACCAGAACGCGCGCTTCTCACGAGCTAGAGGTGGCTACTACAACGCTACAAACGAACGGAGGATGGACAGACCCACGGCATAAGGAGCTTCGCCCCTAAAAAGATAACCCTTTGTTATGGCACGACATAGCCGATCCTGTGGCACACGGCAATAAATACTCAATGAGTAGTAGAATGAACTACGATCGCTTTAATGGCGACATAGAATCCGAAGAAGAAGAAAAAGCACGTGCGTAGTGGGTCGCTTCTCCGCTTCCTCTTTCTCTTCTTTTCTAGGTCCCAGCATCTTCCGGGGCCTCAGTTTTGGTAGCGCCGATCTCCAGGTAGTATATCTTCTGCGCGGGTCTTTTCAAAACTTTTCCGCTACCCAGGCGTAACAAGCAAGCGCGAACAATTCCGTCATTGCCGAGGTAAACTTCTTCAACTTTTGCCAGAAGCCACATAAACTTCGCTTTGTTGGGTGTGTCCACAATAACGATGTCTCCAACTGCTAGGTTGCGGGAAGATCCAGGAGAACGATGTGCAGATGGTAGAGTGAGAATACACTCGTGCTTCCAACGTCTCCAAAAATGATCCAACAAACTTTGGCGGTGTTGTAAACGCCGTGAATATTCCTTCGCACCGCTGTGGTTTACTGAATCTTCTGTTGAATCACCATCCGGCAAAGTGGTAAATTGTTGGCCTATAAGAAAATGTGCTGGCGTAATCGCGGATGGCTCACCAGCTTCGAGGCAGGCGTAAGTAAGCGGTCGGGAATTAACCACAGCTTCGACCTCGGTAAGTAGCGTACCGAGTTCTTCAGCAAAAAGGCTGTTTCGTCCGAGGACTTTTCGTAGAGACGTCTTCACTGATCTAATCAGTCTTTCCCACCAACCGCCCCACCACGGCGCCGCATCTACGATGAATTTCCATTTAATCCGCTGTGTCGTGATGAACGACTGGAAGTCGGTCTCTTTGATTCGGTCCATTACCTCCCTGAGTTCCTTGGACGCTTTTTTGAATGATCGAGCGTTGTCTGAGTAAATGACGCTGGGCAATCCTCTCCTAGCAATAAATCTTCGGAATGCTAGCAGGAAGCCTTTCGCAGTCATGTCGCTCACCAACTCCAAGTGTATCGCCCGCGTTGATGCACAAGTAAAAATTACAATGTACATTTTTTGGTCGCATTGTCCAGCTTTTTTGGCAAAGACTGGTCCTGCGAAATCCACTCCTGTAGTGTCGAATGCCTTGGATCTTTCAATCCTGCAGGTCGGAAGTGGAGCTTGTGGCGGCGAGCTTGCCTTTATAACGCACAACGGTTAATCACCGTCTTCACTGTTCGGCGAGCTCTTATAACCCAGAAGCGCTCTCTCAGGTGGTTTAGCGTGGCGGTTATGCCTCCATGCATTGTGCGAACATGGGAATCTCGAACTTCAAGAAACGTGAAGTAATGACCGCCAGGTAGCACCAGTGGGTGTTTTGTACCAGTGGGTGTTTTGTATTTAAATGACAAACAAATAATAAATATAGCCACAAGAGTCGAGAAAGAAGTAGGCAAAATACCAGGCAAGGACTGGGAGTACAGTGAGCTATTAGATCTAATGACGAAAGAGAGAGAGAAGAAAACTATTTGCTGGAAAGGAAAGAGGAAGCCAAAAAGTTGGTGGAACAAGGAAATCCGGGAAGCGATCGAGAAGCGGCGTAAAGCATCACGGAATCATAGAAGGGCAAAAAAGGACAAGCGACCGCAGGACGAAGTCAACGAAATATGGGAAATATATCTAGAGAAAAAATCCATTGTACAGAAATTGGTCGAGGCAAAAATTAAAGGCGAAAGTGAACGCTGGGTGACAGAGATTCACGAAAAAAAGGAGGCCGCACCTAGGATATTTTGGAGCCACATAAAGGCGCTAGGTATAGAAGTCTGTCACAACGCAACAACATATTCTCGATGAAGGAGGAAATCAATTGGAAGGGTACGAAGCGCTAGGTTACATTCGAAAGGTAACAGCCGATTCGTTTAAAAAGAGCGTCCAGGGGATTTCCCCGGTGAGTAAAAGTGTGGCGGAGACAGCAACCGAGGAAGAGCTAGTGCTGGAGAATTTCAATTGGAAAAAGGCTGAAGGAAAAATTCCAAAGCGCACTGCCGCGGGTTTAGATGGGATTCCCGTTAGCCTAAATAACGAACTAGGAAATAGCACTAAAGAAGCACTGCTGAAAGCTGTAGAAAAATGCTTAAAGGACAGGCAAATACCGGATAGTTGGCGAAAAGGTAGAATGAACTTGATCTATAAAGGCAAGGGAGAAAAGGATAACATTCGCTCGTATAGACCACTAACCATTACATCGGTACTATACAGGTTGGCGATGCAAGCACTAAAAATGAAAATAGAAAAGTGGGCAGAACACAACGATATTTTGGGACAACTCCAGAATGGATTTCGAGTCGACAGGCGGTTAGACGATAACCTGTTTGTTCTCACTCAATGTATAGAAATATCTAAAATAGAAAATAGGCCCTTGTACATGGCTTTTCTAGACATCACTGGGGCGTACGACAACGTTAATCAGGAAATTTTGTGGGATATGTTGAAAGGATCGAATGGGCATAGGCGACGACTGTATACAGCTTTTGAGGGAGATTTACCGAGAAAATACAGTTTGCATAGAATGGGAAGGAATGAGTAGCAAAGAGAACGTTGAGATTAGCAAGGGGCTGAGACAGGGATGTCCTTTGTCCCCGCTGTTATTCTGTACATGGTGAATATGGAAAAAGCGCTAGAAGGTATCAACTTTGGGTTTAATCTGTCACACAAACAGGGCGGCGTGATGATTGAGCAGAAGCTTCCAGGATTATTTTATGCTGACGATATTGTCTTATTTGCTGACAGTCGAGAGGATATACAGCATGCTGGCGGATATATGCGGAAGGGAAGGGGAAGCTCTAGGACTAGGATTTAGTGTAACAAAATGTGGATTGATGGTATTCAATGACCCTTGTGATCAGGCGGTGTCAATACAGGGCCAAGAAATACCGAGGGTGAGCGAATACAAGTACCTCGGAGTATGGATAAATGAGGGTGACAGGTACATGGAGGTACAGGAAAAAGCCTCAGCAGCAAAAGGAAAGAGGAATGCTGCAATAATGAAGCACAGAGCATTGTGGGGATACAATAGGTACGAGGTGCTTCGAGGTCTGTGGAAAGGTGTAATGGTTCCGGGGCTTACTTTTGGAAACTCAGTGGCGTGCATGAGGGCAGATGTGCAATCGGGAATGGATATAAATCAAAGGACTGTGGGACGCCTCGCCTTGGGTGCTCATGGGAAGACGACAAATGAGGCCGTAAAGGGCGATATGGGATGGGCAGGTTTTGAGGCGAGGGAGGCTCAGAGCAAAATAAGGTTCGAAGAAAGGCTAAGGAATATGAAGGAGAGTAGATGGGCAGAGAAGGTGTTCCGTTACTTGTATAGGAAGAGCGTGGACACACAGTGGAGAAAAAGAACTAGGAGGCTCACTAGTAAATATACGGCTGGTAGTGTAAGCAGTATGTCAACGAAGAGCGTTAAGCGAAAAGTCAGAGAGGCGGAGAGGATTTACTGGATGGCAGCTATGGAGAAAAAACCGGCTTTGAGTAACTACCGAAAGGGCAAAAATGAAATAAGGAGGGAGGCATTTTACGACAATTCAATGGGAAGCGCTTTGCTCTTTGAAGCGAGATCGGGTTGCCTTAGAACGGGTAGTTATAAAGCGAGATTCAGTAAAGAAGAAGAACAATGCACGTGCTGCGGGGAAGATCAGGAAACGGCGGAGCATGTTCTGATTGAATGTGGAGACATCCACCCAGGTGTACGTTTGGGCACGAGCCTACATGACGCCTTGGGTTTTAGAGACAATGGAAAGCTGAACACACCCGCGATTGAAATAAGTAAGAGACGGTTAGAGTACTGGTGGCAGAAAACTAGAGAGAAAGGACAAAAATAAGTATTGGGAAAAAAATAAGGACATTCTGCCGTAAAGGGCACAGAACGGAGCTGAAAACTTAAGGTTTTTTTTTTTTTCTTCTGGAGTAAAATAGTTTTAATTGAAGTAAAGACACTAGGCCAACGCTAAAAAAAAAAAAAAGAGTAAAGTTTTTTTTTTTTTTTTTCGAGCATGGTGGCACACTTGTCACCGCCCCGTTATAAAGGGGACGCTCATAGCATCCATCCATCCATACCAAGGCTTTCATTTAGGTTTTGTAGCCTCCCACCAATTCGAAGCAGGTTTTCTTCATCTAAAAACGGTCGCAAGTCATTCACCTTTGAACTTTTAGGTAGAACCTGCTTCTTAAGAAGCGCAAACATTTCATCACCAAAGGCTTCACTTTGAACTTGGTGTATCCAGTAACGGTCAGCTGCCAATATTTCCTCTGTCTTCAGAGATCCATACCTCGGGCAACTTTTATTAGCGTTGTGTATGAAGCGCCGTACCCACGCCGTGACTCTCAGCAGTTTGATAAGAGAACTGTATCTTGTTACGTCAAAGATTGGCGCTCTCCGCTCATGCGATTTGTCACCTATTTGAAGGGCTATATGTGTCGAGTTGATTGCTTCCTGATCCTCTTCACCCTTATTACAGGGCCTGACAAAGGCTCTGCAAAATGTCACTTCACCATTTGCGACACGCAGCACACGCACACTTTCAATTTTAACATGGACACAATGTTATATAATGGAACATCAGGGGACTCTTACACAATCTAGACGACATACAAGAACTCCTGAGTAAATTGCGCCTAAAGGTGCTGCGTGTGCAGATGCATTTAAATCCTTAACACACAAATTTCCTACGTCAGTACGTTGTTTTTCAGAAAGACCACCAGGATGCTCTCGCATCATCTGGCGGTGTAGCAATCAATCGACAGTGTGTCTGAGAATGCCACCTGCATTGCGGCGAAACTAGACTCCTGGCAAAAAAACTGCTCTGCAATACCACCCGACGCAAGACTCACCAGCACCCTGCGGGACTGCTCGTAGTCTCCTTGGCTCTCGGGACGTACTACCGTCGCCTGGTCATTCGTATGCCAGCTTTTGTTTACTTTTGAACTTTTGTTATAATTCCACTGTTAAGGACACTAAAGGCAAATATTAAGTCTACGTTGATTGTTGAAATAACGGTCCAGAAACCTCGTAGTGCTATATACTTTTGTGCCAAGGAAGTGCTTATTTTGAAATAAAATCACGTTTTAGTGGTCCGCGTCGCGTTAGCGCACTTCAAATCACCCGCCTGAAAGCGGTGTTTCTCACGTCACTGCTGCCGTGCCCAAGGTTGCCCGCCTTTACTGCGCGGCGGCGCAACACCACATGTATGCGACATTTTGTCGAACTTTCTGAGCGACTTTCACGAGCGCGCAAAACACGCGATACCGAAACTACCACTGAAACGAGACCGCGTGAGCGGAGCAGGGTGCCGGGCGAAGCGCTGGTCCGCGAAAACGGAACCTTTGAACCACGTGGGCCGTTCCCCATGGCAACGCCAAAGAGGTTCTTTTTTCCATGAATCAAACAGAAACGAACAAGAAGCATTTTATTACGTCTCTTGATGCACGGAAGGTTTCTTTTATTGCAGCTAGTTTGATTACGAGTGATTAATTGTAGTCGAACTCTCTCACGTCATCGGGATCACTTCCAAAATATCCCAGTCGTGGCGCTCATCGCGTGATAGGACACTGCTGTTGATAATATTGCCGTTTTAGACGTTGTCATACATTGAGCTTTCACATATATATTGTTATTTGCCTTTAGTGTCCCTTTAAGCATATGTTTTTGAACTGTTAACAAACTACAATTCGAGCTTTTGCACACACACACACACACACACACACACACACACACACACACACACACACACACACACACATATATAATATATATATATATATATATATATATATATATATATATATATATATATATATATATATATATATATATATATGAAGATTACTTTTAAGGGCTCGGTTTTCTTTGTTAGCCACCATATAAATGAGAACTAACAGACGATAATGCCAAGTAAAGTATAGGGGATGTTATTAGTAGTATATAGGATATAAATGAGAAAAAAATAAAGTGGACGAAAAGATAACCTCCGCCGGCAGGGACCGAACCTGCGACCTTCGAATGATCGCGTTCGATGCTCTACCACTGAGCTACGGCGGCGGTCGCCCTCCCGTCCACCTGAAAACTCGAGTCTCACACGCTACCGTGATATTCTGGATTACTATCGCACTTCGCGCCGACTTTACCCTGGCCCTGCTCGCGGTCTGGCGAAAGCGGACGAACGAATACTACGCCGTCTCCAGACTAATTAGTCCGGCGGTCGCCCGGCACTTCATCCCGGAAATCTCTGGCACGTGCCCGACTTGTCCGGTCCTCGCCGACACCTTTCACGTCGTGGCTTCGTGTCCTGCAACTCCTCTCTCTTTCTCATATCCCTTCCCCATCCCAACTAGAGAGGCTTGGGAGGAGTGGGAGCAGGTACACCTAAAGTACCTAGATTTTTACCCTGGCCCTCATGAAACCCTTTCCATTAGTCACGTGTGGCACATACCCGCATACCAGAGTTCATGTTATGCGGGTATGTGCAACAGGTGATAACAGAGTCTCAATCAAAGCAGTATAAGCGCGAACATACACATTGACACGGAAGGAAAGTGATAATAGTAACTGTACGACCCAAAACCACGAAGTGATCGATTATGAAAGACGTCAAAGGGCTCCGGAAATTTTAACCATCTGGCATTCCTTAACCTGCACTGACATCGTACAGTACACTGGCCTCCAGCATTTCGCCTCCATCGAAATGCGACCGCCGCGGCCGGGATCGAACCCACGACCTTTGGGTCAGCAGCCGAGCACTGTAACCACTACACCACAGCGGCTGACGCAAGGAAAGTTAGGGAGCTGAATACAGAACACCCCTGGAAGACGCTGGGCTACCATCCAATCGTCCACGTGGTCCACAGCGTCGACCACGTGGATTACGCAACACCGGGGTCAATGCTCCTACAGTAATTCTGCCGAGAGGACCACGTCCCTCATAACTACCGGTGACTTCGGCATTGATTTATCAAAACACAACAACGCCATGGTTCTTAGACGGCATGAAAGACGGCTTGAATGTGGACAGGTCATCACAAGACATCGGTGCCACGTCCAGCACAGAAGGCATCATAGATCATTTCTTCGCCATCCGCGGTTTCCACCAGCTCTACTATACCTCACACTTCACTGCACTTAGACCGTTCGTAGCCGCGCTCACGAACGGATCCGATAAGAAGTCCTGCAGCTGCTGGTGCTCACTGATCATGGTGTCGATGACCTTATTCAGGAACTGCCAAGAACACCTTCCACATATGCACACGGGTTCGTCAAACGTGCGTGCGTTCTCCGTCATAACGGATATAGGCATAACAAATGTAACGCAACTCTAACAACTGCAACTGTCTGTGACTGTAACCTACGTGCAGTGCGTCTGCGCGTGCCACTCGGCTGTGTATATATCTAGGGAAACTTTTCTGAATAAACGTTATTTGCGAATAGCGCCTCCTGCGCATCTGTGTTCCTTCATTGTCGTATTCGAATTCGCGCTATCCAGTATTGAAGAATATGAGCACTATATGTCCCATAATTAGTCCTAAAAATATTAGTATGTATATTATTATCCATCCCCGCTCTATTCTGTGCTGCTTATGAGGTAAAAGGAGTTGCATGGTGACAAGAAACGGCGCTGCCTTCACGGTAGCCAGTGGACCATATCGAGCCGCGGCGCATGCGCGCGAGTACACACACACGCAGTAAACCGCCGCGCTCGAACACGAACCGCTCTCACGCCAGTGGCGGATCCAGGGGGGGGGGCGATTGGGCGATCGCCCCCCCCAAAGCTATAAGCCAACCCAACCCCCCCCCCCCCGCTTTTCACCTCACCGAAGGCCATTTTTCAGAACGTAGAATTTTTTCAGGTGGTCGCTGTGTCCATCCCAATCCGAGACTAGGGAAGCACCCCTCACACAGCCCAGCGCTTTTGTTAAGAGCGAAACAGGCTTTCTAGAAAAGATTTCTTCTGCGTCCTGCATCTTTCAAATAGGCACCGACGAGCACAAGCCTCAACTATTTTGCTAAAGCAACTGCTGCCTTTATGGAAGCGAGCTAAAGTTTCCTCCCCACTCCCAGGGCCATCAGCTCTTCAGCAAAGCGAGGGGTCTTCAAATTCTCCCATCTTTTTCTCAGAGACAGGAGTCTGTTCTGTGTCATTCAAACTGGCATCTTTCGTCCCACCACGGCCGGGCTAGACTGCACGTGCGCGCTTGAGCGCGCACGTGCAGTCTAGCCCGGCCGTGGTCCCACAAAGCGTGCAGAACAAGTTACCTTTTAGTCAACCTTCAGCGGCTGGTCCAAAAAAAAAAAAAAGAAGGAAGGCAGGCAGTGGTGCTGTGAATTATATTCGCCGAAGTACCGAGCAAGCCTCCGAGAGCACGTGCGCGGGGTATAATCGAGCGCGACTCCGAAAGCTCCGTTTGACCGTCCTTAGGCTGCGGAGATGGAAAGGGCATTTTCTGGCAACACGACCGGCCAGAAAAAAAGGCAATGGGGAGGAGGGGGCGGGGTAACAAAGGGAGGCTTACTCCGAAACTACGTTCAAGGAATACTAGAGCTCGCCGTTGTGGGAATACTCATTTATCGAGCAGGTGGCCTGCCCTTCCCTCTTTCACCCTCCTCTTACCAACAACACTGATACGTGTTCCCCAATGTTTAGCGGAAATATGCGTTTTCTTCTTCATCAAACCAATACTGTTCATTCATTAAGTGGCAGCGCCAACCCAAGACAATGAACGAGAATGGAATGCAAGGGACCAGACAAGCGCCGACTCGTTGCTCAGTTTACTGCGGAAAGGCAGTTACATGAATATGCAAACTCTAGTAGCGCACGTGAGCAAGGCCATACAAAAAAAAGGTATCACATTGTACAACCAATTTGCAAAATAAAGTATTTTGTCTACAAAAACCACAAAATAATCACGTGACACTGCCACGGGAAAATTCTTCGTTAGTAAGCTTTACGGCTCGCTTACGCAGTTATCTGAACGTCTCCTGATATGTAAGGCTTCTGTTATATTACGTGCAATTTTGTTTCTGTAAGCAAAGAACATCTTTGAATCAGGCCAAACTGGCTCACAAATTTGACACTCTTTTGCAATGATCAGCTAAGTGTGAGTAATTAATTATTTTTGCCTGGTGGTTGTCCATGCTGTTTCAACCGGCTGTTATTATACCAGCCGGTCTAAACGATGTAAACATTATCGTAAGTTGGTGGCTACATGTAAACTACATCCAGCTGAATATCTTTTGTTTTAAGACGCACAATTTTCGTTGTTTCTTTTGTCGTTTTTTTATCGCCCGCACGGCAGATTCGTTTAAAGGTATCGGGGGCATTAAAAACAAACGTTAATGCCGAAACGGCTGCTTGCGTGCTTAACTCCGTGGAAAATGAGATGTATACATGTGCAGCCAGCGTCAAAAGTTTGTGGACCATGAAACATATGTAAAAGCTGAATATTCCGATTGCTTTGGCAGGCACCGTTGAATTTAGATTTCCGCAGTGTTAAAAATGTGCTAACAACATGTACTGTGTATTTCGACCGAATACACTCACAAATCACTAATTCAAAGTTTTGTCAGATGCAGACTTAGTCGTCTCTAAACTTTTGACGCCGACTGTATATGAGGCGAACAGTGACGCGCTTACGTTGCGTATCGCTTCTTACACTAGAGTGCTCTGGTTCAGCAGTTTTTATTATCTTATCAATCCAGCCTATTTGAATCTGTTAATTTAACGTGAAAATGCTAGATGCATTTTGCGATAGCTGGGGTGACGATGGACAACGCCCCGAAAGGTTGATCTCGCTTCTAGGCGTATTATCACTGCTAGTAAAAAGAAGGCGGCTTTGTGCATTAATGTCGCATGACATGTTTTGTATAAAACCATGGTGATGCCAATAAAAAAAGGGAAAATAGACGACAGACTGCAGGAGGTTAAGC
>NC_051177.1:212294029-212333870 GCF_013339695.2 Rhipicephalus sanguineus | reverse complement strand
GGCGAGAATGAAAAAGATGCTCAAGCGGACCACGACAGGAAGTTAGAAAGCCTACATCAGAGATGCCGACAAATTGGAATCCGTCTCAACAAGGATAAAACGCAGCTTAGAACCACATCAGTCGTCTTCCTAGGACACGTACTGACCAATGAAGGACTCAAAGTTGATCCAAATAAGGTCAAGGCAATTGAGCAGATGCCAAAGCGAACTGATGTCCAAGGAGCACAGCGCTTCCGCGGTATGAAGAATTACCTCACAGATTACTGCCAGAAATTTAGCGTGTATTGGAGCCTTTGAGGAAACTCATTGTCAAAGATGCACCATGGCACTGGGGGAAACCGCAAGAAGAAGCATTTAAGAAGGCAAAAGAGTCCGTGACAAGAGCTCCAGTTCTAGCCTACTTCGATGCACGAAAGCAGCTAGAAATTCACTGTGATGCGAGCGATCTTGGACTCGGAGCGGCTCTTCTTCAGGATGGACAGCCAGTCTCCTTCGTCTGCAGAGCACTGACACCGACGGAAGTTCGATATGCACAAATAGAAAAGAAAATGCTGGCCATCGTCTTCGCCTTAACCAATTTTCATCAGTACATATTCGGTAAAGAAACGAAGATAATCAGCGATCATAAACCACTGCAAGCAATCTTGGAGAAACGATTGGGTCAAGTTCCAAGACGACTGCAAGGCATGATCCTTCAGACGCAAAGATACAACATTACAATCGAACACAGACCAGGAAACGAATTAATCTTGACTTTCACGACATCTCGGGCCTTCCTTTCCTACGAAAGCAAAGAACAGGAACTCGAAAACACAAATGCTGTATACTACCTTCCTGTGAGAAAGGAAACCTTGGAAAAGATTAGAGCAGCGACTGAGAGTGATGGCTCACTGCAAAGACTAAAGTCAATCATTCTGTCAGGCTGGCCATGTGGTGGGATGATTATTCTGTCACCTTCGAAGAGCAGACCGTTAACGAGCGAAATTTCTCTCGCCACCTCGAAATAGTGTTTCAGGTCAGGAGGCACGGTTGGCCGTGCACGGTTGGCCAAGACGTAGTACAGAAGGTTGCTACCCTGAAGAGTGTTTCATCTGACTGGATGCTTGCCCTGATTTTGTCCTGCAGTTTGTTTGAAGCAGGGAGCTGTTCAAGCGCTAGTTCTTCGAACTCGTGCACCGCAGCCTCGAATTCTCGGGAAAGAAAATCAACTGTGTACAGCTTGTTGCCGGGAATGTGGGACATGGTGTAGTCGTACTCCCAAAGACGCGTCCTGAAACGCTGGAGGCGAGGACTTAGCTCATCGAGTCATTTGGTCGTCAGTAGCGGTACTAAGGTTTTGTGATCAGTCTCCACGTGAAAGGTTGATCCTACAGGTACTTGCGCAAATATTCGCAAGCCCAAGTGATCGCCAGAGCCTCCTTTTCGTTTTCGGTATATCGTTGTTCAGCCTCTGTGAGGGAACGTGATGCATATGCTACAGGTAGGAGTCGTTGTTGTGACTGTTGTAGCAGTACAGCCCCAAGACCGCATGAAGAAGCGTCCACTGACACTGTATGATATAACTGAGCATCATAGGGAGAGAGAATCGATGTCCTGCCTAAAGCTTGCTTCATTTTGTCGAAGCTCTGCTGTTGAGGTGGACCCCAGTGTCATTCAACGTCTTGGCGGAGCAAGTCTCTGACAGGCTTCGTAAAATCTGCTAAGTCTAGAAGAAACTTCGCTAGATGGTTTGCAAAGCCCAACAAAGACCTGACTTCTGACACATCACGTGACGGGTCGAGCTGGGTTATGGTCCTGACGTTTTTGGGGTCGGCGCTGATGCCTGTTGTGGATACAACGTACCCTAGGAATGTCATTTGTTCGGCGAAAGGAGCACTTGTCGATGTTGAGGGTGACATCTGCATCTTCCAGCTTCCTCAGCACCAGCTGTAGGTTGGTGTTATGTTCCTCAGTTGTCTGTATACCATATCTCGTGGGAGTGTGACCGAAAGCCAGCGAATTTAAACTCATTTTTAGGCAGCAACATTGTACACTCTTAAAAAAAAGGGTGTCTGTACTGACTACCTTTGGGTGGTAATCGCCTCGCTACACATATGATGACCTTTTGGGGTGTTAAACGACTCCCTTCGTTCTTCAGACCAACGACTCCCTTCTTCACAATTTGGGGTGTCAAACGACTCCCTTCGTTCTTCAGACCAACGACTCCCTTCTTCACAAGCAGAGAGTCTACGTTACTCCCAACGCAGGAGTCTACGTGACTACCTTTTATTTCCCGCTAGTACCTCTAGGTAGTCAGGGTGACCCCTTTGCCATGGTAACGCTGACCCCCACTGGAGCGTTCCTTTGACTCCGTTGTCCTTAAGGACAGTGGTGTACATGACTCCCCTGGCAAGAGTCAGTGTGACCACTTCGTGGTACTCAATGAGACACTCTGCAACAAATAATGCGTTTATTTTTCTTCTTGGTCGATATTGATGAAACTTGCCGAGTTTAGGTTTACTTATGTGGCGATTTCAAATATGCAATTATCTGGAAGAAAACGCAGTTTTTACACATAAAAATTTCATGTGTCTTGATGAGCAAGCCTTTCCAAACTTGGAGTTACAAAGTAAATCGACATATCACTATAGTTAGGGGATAAAAACTGTATGCAATAGTTTTAAAGGAGTTTACTGCGCTGTTCTGGCATAATGTTCATGAACCTACTAGCCCACATACGAACTCGCGTTTTAAACCCATTTGAGTTAAAAGTTACGTAATATTGAACTCTCGTGAGCGAATCACCAGCTAGACATACACTTACTGGTCAATGTTCAGCATACTATGACTATTGTTAAGTGGGTTTAGGACATGCATTCTGGTTATGTTGCATACAGTTCCCATTTCATATTATTGTGATATGCTTACTTTGTAACTCGTGCAGGCCTAACATGGCACATGAAATGTTTGATATACTTAACACGACATATAATAGCAGAAAAATATTTGCATTTTCAAAATCAGCGTACACATACACATAAATAAACAAGTTTATTACACATAAATAAACAAGTAAATACACATAAACTAAACAAGTTTTATAGAGATTGATCAAGAATTTCAAAAGAACTTCAAATCAGCGCGAACACCATTAGGGTTTTTATCTGACAATCGACGAAAGTTGGTGCCGCTACCTCTTGTTACTCAACAAGGCACTTCCACCGGGTTTACTCAAACGGGAACACTGTGGTGGATGCATGACAGCCGCAACAAGTTTTTGTAGCAACTTTACAGTGCTGCACTCGATTCCTCTGGGGGAAATAAAATACTACTCGAAGTTTATATAGATGAGTCTCAGAACAATTTCCGCTCGCGTAAAACAACAAAAAATGTTGATTCTAGAAGAAAGTAAGCCATGCAACACGGAAACAGAAGAGATGCGGACAGCTCAAACGCTAGCGTTTGGTTTGTCTGTGTCTTCTCTTTCCGTCTGCATGCCTTCATCCTATAAACAAACTGAAATTTCTGCGATTCGTAAAATTATTCTTTGAATCGGTTTTAAACACTTCATGCCATTTCACACATGTTCACATTGTAATGACAACCTACTGTTTTATCAGTAAGCACCTAAACTATAGGCACAACATCCTGCGAATAATGCGTAGTCCTTAGCCACGTCACCACAATTGTTAAGCATTATATATATCTGTGTGTGTGTGTGTGTGTGTTTGACATTTTTGAGCGCGCAAAAGAACAGGGACGAAAAACGACGCGGACACAGCGCTGACTTCCAACATACGCTTTATTTTCTACAGTGGTACATATATATATATATAGACAACAAAAAGCAACGCACGCAGGTGCATTGTACAGGAAGGCTTCATGTAAAACCACAAATAAGTATGCATGATAAGCAATCAAACAACCTGATACCGGATTTTTTTCTTCTTTAAGAGATCAAGCGGTCATTCCTGACTACCACTATCGTCTAGTCACCCTGTGGGCCTTGCTTAGAAAGTCTAGTTCTTTTTGGATAGGTCAATTGAAGGTGCACTAATGCACATGTCTCCCAAACTTGCAATCTTCGCCGCTTCAATTATCTCGCGTGTTGTTTGTGCCTGGCTCCTTCCTGTCGCAGTGCACTGCGAATACATGTGATCACACCCACACTTCCTGCAGTGGAAAGCCAAATGTCCCACACCTCCAGTTCGCACGTTATTTGCGTGCTCACGCAGCCAGTCATTGGCACACCGTCCCGTCTGCCCTATGTATTTCTTGCCACAGGACAGCAGTAACTCATAAACGATGTTGTTCTCACATTTAACAAAGCTTTCTTTGTGCTTTTCAGAACCACTGTAGGAGGCCTTGCAGAGATTATAAAGCTTGTTTGGTGCTGAAAGGACGACTCTTACGTTGGCGTTGTTTCCTATCTTTTTCAGCCTATGTGAGACATCGTGAAGGTACGGTATGACGGCGCATTTCTGCTTGACAGGCTCCGTTTCTGGTGAAGCCTGCTCCTCACCCTCGCGAGCATGTTTGACAGTCTTGAGAAGACCCTCCGCCACAGATGTGATGACATACTGAGGAAACCCCGCCTTTTTCAGGCAGTCAGCTTGCGCCTGGAAACTACACGAACACTTGTGAGGACATGAGCGGTGAAGCGCATTCATTATGGTTAATTTTGCAATACCCCTTTTAACTAGCTTGGAGTGACCCGAAGAAAACGGCAGAAGCGGCTTATTGGCCCTAGGCTCGTACGACCAGCAGACCTGGTCTCGCTCGAAGAACATTCGTAAGTCAAGAAAACGCAAGGCGTTGTTTTGCGGCATTTCATGCGTGACTGCGAGCGGTTGCAGGAAACGCGTGAACAGATCAAGTACGTTTGAAGAATCATTGCCAAATTCGCCTGGACTTGATTCTAGAAAGACAACGTAGTCGTCTACATATCTAAACACCTTCTTTACATTTGTGCCTGTTACTAGAAACAGAGCTAACAGGCACAAATGTAAAGAAGGTGTTTAGATATGTAGACGACTACGTTGTCTTTCTAGAATCAAGTCCAGGCGAATTTTGCAATGATTCTTCAAACGTACTTGATCTGTTCACGCGTTTCCTGCAACCGCTC
Source organism: Rhipicephalus sanguineus (assembly GCF_013339695.2). NCBI lineage: Eukaryota > Metazoa > Arthropoda > Arachnida > Ixodida > Ixodidae > Rhipicephalus > Rhipicephalus sanguineus. Next base: position 212,328,766 of record NC_051177.1, on the reverse strand, counting down.
GCAGTCACGCATGAAATGCCGCAAAACAACGCCTTGCGTTTTCTTGACTTACGAATGTTCTTCGAGCGAGACCAGGTCTGCTGTTCGTACGAGCCTAGGGCCAATAAGCCGCTTCTGCCGTTTTCTTCGGGTCACTCCAAGCTAGTTAAAAGGGGTATTGCAAAATTAACCATAATGAATGCGCTTCGCCGCTCATGTCCTCACAAGTGTTCGTGTAGTTTCCAGGCGCAAGCTGACTGCCTGAAAAAGGCGGGGTTTCCTCAGTATGTCGTCACATCTGTGGCGGAGGGTCTTCTCAAGACTGTCAAACATGCTCGCGAGGGTGAGGAGCAGGCTTCACCAGAAACGGAGGCTGTCAAGCAGAAATGCGCCGTCATACCGTACCTTCACGATGTCTCACATAGGCTGAAAAAGATAGGAAACAACGCCAACGTAAGAGTCGTCCTTTCAGCACCAAACAAGCTTTATAATCTGTGCAAGGCCTCCTACAGTGGTTCTGAAAAGCACAAAGAAAGCTTTGTTAAATGTGAGAACAACATCGTTTATGAGTTACTGCTGTCCTGTGGCAAGAAATACATAGGGCAGACGGGACGGTGTGCCAATGACAGGCTGCGTGAGCACGCAAATAACGTGCGAACTGGAGGTGTGGGACATTTGGCTTTCCACTGCAGGAAGTGTGGGTGCGATCCCATGTATTCGCAGTGCACTGCGACAGGAAGGAGCCAGGCACAAACAACACGCGAGATAATTGAAGCGGCGAAGATTGCAAGTTTGGGAGACATGTGCATTAGTGCACCTTCAATTGACCTATCCAAGAAGAACTAGACTTTCTAAGCAAGGCCCACAGGGTGACTAGACGATAGTGGTAGTCAGGAATGACCGCTTGATCTCTTAAAGAAGAAAAAAATCCGGTATCAGGTTGTTTGATTGCTTATCATGCATACTTATTTGTGGTTTTACATGAAGCCTTCCTGTACAATGCGCCTGCGTGCGTTGCTTTTTGTTGTCTATATATATATGTACCACTGTAGAAAATAAAGCATATGTTGGAAGTCAGCGCTGTGTCTGCGTCGTTTTTCGTCCCTGTTCTTTTGCGCGCTCAAAAAGTCAAACATGAATTACCAACTTGCCGATGCCTACGCTCTCTCAATATATATATATATATATATATGTGTGTGTGTGTGTGTGTGTGTGTGTGTGTGTGTGTGTGTGTGTGTGTGTCATTCCATGCCAAGTGTCCCAGACGTGGCGCTCGCACATCACAGATTTTGCTGATAAAATTTGTGCCTTTTTCCTGTGCCACATGGAGTATTGTGGCAAAACACTTTTGGTCGAAAAAAATTTTGACAATCATGGCACCCCGTCGAAATTCGCTTCTATTTATTAAACTGTACCTAATAGAAAAATGTGTATAAAATCTATTTTTGTGTGTTGAGCTACGAAACCACGCTTGCGCTATCACAGAGGTTCTGTTTGGTTGTCCCATTCATTATTTCCGATTTTTTTTGTGTTTCACTACCAGCTACGTAGCTTCAAAAACTACAAAAATCTTCAATGTTCGTGAATTTTTCTTGAGCTATTTGCAACTCACCCTAACCAATATTAATCATAGCCTGATTTCCAGGAAAGTGTATTTTAGTACAGAAATGTTTAGGGGTAAAATAGACTTCAAATCTTTCCGAAAAAATTGTGATATTTGAGAAAATGTACGATTTGTCACATGTTTGACTGTATTTTTCATACTGATGTGGTCAAAGTAAAAATCCTCGTCATGTGGCGTTTGATAGAAGACTTCATCGTTAAGTAACGAAGAAAGTCTAATCAAATCATTTTTTTTTGTTTTAAGGAAGAAAATAATTTTTGAATTTGGCCCTCCGATCGCGCAGTGCATTTCATTTTGCTGCCACTTCGCCGCAAAGCACGTGGTCGCCCTTACAGCTGACACTCGTCACAGGCAGCGGCCAGATGCGAGATGTATGTCAGCGGCTCGTGAGTGGTCGAAAGTCTTGTCGCGCTGTCAGGGCGACGAGTAATGAATTTGCGTTACAATGAGCATTTGCTAGGCGGGCCCAATGGGAAATATGGACGCCCGAGAGCAGCATGTGGAGTCGTTGGCACAATGTCCTAGAGGGACGTCTGCACAACTAGCATACACATACTGAAAGAAATAATGCACACTGTACACACTTCTTTCTCAGGGTATACATGTTGTACAGACGGCCTCTAGCACAATGTGCCAACGACGCCATAGGCTGCTCTCGGGCGTCCATACTTCCCATTGGGCCCGCCAAGCAAGCTCACATTGTAACGTGAATTCATTACTCGTCGCCCTGACATCAACGTGACAAGACTTTCGACCACTCACGAGCCACTGACATACATCTCGCATCTGGCCGTTGCCTGTGACGAGTGTCAGCTGCAAGGGCTACCACGTGCTTTGCGGCGAAGTGGCAACAAAATGAAATGCACTGCGCGTTCGGAGGGCCAAATTAAAAAATTATTTTCTTCCTTAAAAGAAAAAAATGATTTGATAAGACTTTTTTCATTACTTAACGATGAAGTCTTTTATCAAACGCCGCATGACGAGGATTTTTACTTTGACCGCATCAGTATGAAAAATATGGTCAAACATGCAACAAATCGTACATTTTCTCTAATTTCACAATTTTTTTTCGGAAAGATCTGAAGTCTATTTTACCCCTAAACATTTCTGTACTAAAATACACTTTCCTGGAAATCAGGCTATTATTAATATTGGTTAGGGTGAGTTCCAGATAGCTCAAGAAAAATTCACGAACTTTGAAGATTTTTGTAGTTTTTGAAGCTACGTAGCTGGTAGTGAAACACAAAAATTCGGAAATATTGAATGGGACAACTAAACAGAACCTCTGCGATAGCGCAAGCGCAGTTTAGAAGCTCAACACACAAAAGTAGATTTTATACACATTTTTCTATTAGGTACAGTTTAATAAATAGAAGCGAAATTCGAGGGGGTGCCAGGACCGTCAAAATTTTTTTCGAGCAAGAATGTTTTGCCACAATACTCCATGTGGCACAGGAAAAAGGCACAAATTTTATCGGCAAAAGCTGCGATGTGCGAGCGCCACGTCTGGGACACTTGGCATGGAATGACCCTTAAATATAAGAGCTACAGAAAGATCACGAAGGTCCTGATACTGTAGGAAGGCATTTGACACACGACGTACGTTTTAGCACTATGCTAATGCTAAAATGTACGTCGTGTGTCAAGTACCTTATATATATAAGGTATGATATATATAAATATATATATTTAGCGGTGGTATGGAGAGTTCTGTACAGAAATGAAATACAGAAACACCGTCTAGAAATACAGCGAGACACATTACTGTCAGAATGAGTGAGATATGAAAAGCAATAGTTTCGCTAACATCGTTCATTACTGTCAAATGCGGCAATATACTAGACCTGGCATAAACATTAGCATAGCCAGCAGTCAGTTTTTATGAATAGGAATCAATGGCCAGCCATCAAGCACTTCTTTGCGACATCCATTACATATTTTATGTGGCATACAGCGCAAAACATGCAACATGTGTAGTTCTCATGTAGTACAGGATTCTCATGTAGTCATCTGAGATACAGGACCCCAATAGGTGACACAGCTTGCGTGCATGAGCTTGGCAGTGTCGTGTTCCCAGACCATGTCAGGGTCAGGTGGCATTCTGGCGAAAAGGACAGCAGGTTGCACTGATTCGAGACCACTCACGGCCAGACCTTAAGCGTGGCTATTCCGAATTCTTGGACACGTCTTGACTACCTCGAGACACGAAGTTTCCAAGGAGGCTTCCTGGTCAAATGGAGCTGTAGAGCTTCAATGTGCAGTCTTGAAGCAACCTGAAATAGTCAAGTGCACAAAAATAAACACATGATGACAGACAGATCGATCACCTTTTAATCTGACAAGGGCAGCGCTCACACACCAGATTCCATGAAGTGTCATGGCAATGAACAAAACCAGGGATACTCATTAACTTTGCTGTACTTTGAGGGTCTGTTACTCCCTTAGCCAGCTGCAACTGTTTCCGCTGCATGACCTCCGTACAATTAGAAGGATGTTTTTTTAGAGAACGCATATTTCTTATCAAAATTGTATAATAGTCACGCTCAAGATGTTTTCGCGCACACACTCTATGTCAAGAAGGAAATAGTTTGCTGCAACTAAAATGGCAATGAAGAGATTAATTAACAAAAACTCATTAATTAACTTTTAATTCCTGACCTGGAGGTAGTTGTTTATATTAGAAAGTTGTATCGCGTGCCAATTTATGGCATACACATTTTTTTTTAATCGCGAAAGTTACACGTAATTCGTGATATTCATCCTTGAATTTCAAGGACGAAATCGAAACTGATAGCGCCTGACGTGCAGGAAACGTCGCTTCTCTGTTACGTAAGCTCGGAGCTACACGTGAAAAGAAGGTGATGATAGTTTAATGAAGGTGGGCCGAAGCAGAATGTGATCAGGAAAATCTGCAAGCATTCAGAAATACACAAGTAAACAGCTTATTATTTGGGTGCGATGTGTGGTACTTATCTGTAAACATAGAAAGAAAAGGTTGATATTACTGCCGTTTCGGATGCGCGCATCTCGAAAGAAACAAATGAGCACCAAACGCCACATGCAAAGGTAAGGCGATCCGCTGACGCAAGTTAGATGACTTGCCAGTTTTCACGAAAAGGTACGACCACGACGCGCCTTCATTCAAATTTCGTCACTCCCTTGTCGTGGGCAGCTCCGGTCTGACGTAACAGAAAAACCGCGTTTTCTGTGTGCCGGACACGATCAGTTTTGATTTAGCCCTTAAAATTTCACAATAAATATCTCGAGTTACGTAAAACTTTCATGATTTCTGAAAAATGGGTATACCATAAAGCGGCACGCACTACAAATTTCTAATATAAACAACTGCCCTCAAGTCAATAAATAAAAATTAGTTAACGGGTTTTTGTTAATTAGTCCCGTCAACGCATTTTTTGTTGCGGCAGAATATTTCCGCCTCGAACTAGAGTACCATCTTTGCGCAGCGCACGAAATTGACAAGGACACAAGAGAAGAGGACGGGACAAGCGCTGATCTTCAACTGAAAGATTTTATTTGAAAAGACAAATATATATATATATATACAGAAACACACGTGCCACGCAAGATTACACTCGATCAATGATACGGATTTCTTGCTCCGATAATGAGACTGATGGCTGACTTATACAAACACTATCGCACTTAGCCATGTGGTACGCCTCTGAAATCTCACGTGTGCGTTGATTATGATGGCGAGTGATGATGGACGTTTGCTCAAAGGAAGGCATGCACCCGCAATCCCGGCAGTGGCTGGCGAGGTGAGACGAAACACCCCCCTTCAAAGAATTCGCATGCTCGCGCAGCCGAACATTTATACATCTGGCAGTCTGTCCGATGTAGACAGACCCGCAGGTACAAGGAATCTTATATACCACCCCTTCTGAACACGCGGTGTACTTCTTAACATGTCTGATTGAGCAGGCATTATCACCTGCCCTTGCAACCGCATTTGCGCGTCTTTCAATCTTGCCACACAGGCTGCCCAATTTGATGCCACCCGAAAAAACAACATCAACCTCATACTGGCCCGCAAGTTTCTTTAATCTATGCGAAATGGAATGTACATACGGAATCACAGCAAACCGTTTTCGGTCGCATTGTGAAGTTGGTATCTGGTTGTCAGATTGCGCATTAGATTTTATTCTCTTTAGCAAACACTCAGAGGTAGTTGCCAGAAAAGAAGTGGGGAAGCCGGCTGCCATTAGCCGATCACACTGATTCTGGAAGCTTTCGTCTATGGTATGATGACATGATTTTGAGATGGCCGAGAACAAACAGGAGGTGGCAATACCGTTTTTTACAAGTTTTGAATGGGCCGATGTGAAGTTTAGGAGGGGCTTCACCGATCGTGGAGCGTAAATCCAACAAACATGCTCAACCAGATACCAACTTCACAATGCGACCGAAAACGGTTTGCTGTGATTCCGTATGTACATTCCATTTCGCATAGATTAAAGAAACTTGCGGGCCAGTATGAGGTTTTGTTTTTTCGGGTTGCATCAAATTGGGCAGCCTGTGTGGCAAGATTGAAAGACGCGCAAATGGGGTTGCAAGGGCAGGTGATAATGCCTGCTCAATCAGACATGTTAAGAAGTACACCGCGTGTTCAGAAGGGGTGGTATATAAGATTCCTTGTACCTGCGGGTCTGTCTACATCGGACAGACTGCCAGATGTATAAATGTTCGGCTGCGCGAGCATGCGAATTCTTTGAAGGGGGGTGTTTCGTCTCATCTCGCCAGCCACTGCCGGGATTGCGGGTGCATGCCTTCCTTTGAGCAAACGTCCATCATCACTCGCCATCATAATCAACGCACACGTGAGATTTCAGAGGCGTACCACATGGCTAAGTGCGATAGTGTTTGTATAAGTCAGCCATCAGTCTCATTATCGGAGCAAGAAATCCGTTTCATTGATCGAGTGTAATCTTGCGTGGCACGTGTGTTTCTGTATATATATATATTTGTCTTTTCAAATAAAATCTTTCAGTTGAAGATCAGCGCTTGTCCCGTCCTCTTCTCTTGTGTCCTTGTCAATTTCGTGCGCTGCGCAAAGATGGATAAGTTCCAACTCGCCCGCCGATCAATCCTACTACAACTAGAGTACTACTGGAGCGTGACTGTCATAGAGTTTTTTTATAAAAGATATGTACTGTCTGAAAAAAAATCACCCTGTATAGCATGGCAGCAGTATTTTAATAATAATAATAATTGTTGGGGTTTGACGTCCCAAAACCACGATAAGATTATGAGAGACGCCGTAGTGGAGGGCTTCGGAAGTTTCGACCACCTGGAGTTCTTTAACGTGCACCTAAATCTAAGCACACGGGTCTAAACCATTTTCGCCTCCATCGAAAATGCGGCCGCGGCGGCCAGGATTTGATCCCGCAACCTGCGGGTCAGCAGTAGAGCACCATAACCACTAGACTAGCAGTATTTTACGAAGACCTGTAGGTCGCGGGATCGAGTCCCGGCCTCGGCGGCTGCATTTTCGTTGGAGGCGAAAATGTTTGAGGCCCGTGTACTTAGATTTAGCTGCACGTTAAAGAACCCCAGGTAGTCGAAATTTCCAGAGCCCTCTACTACGGCGTCTCTCAATCATATCGTGGTTTTGGGATGTTAAACGCCAAATGTTATTATTAGTTTAACGAAGAAAACGGCAAAATGTGTATACAGCTACACGAAATATGGCGAATGTACGACAAGACTAGGCTTGCCTTCACTGCCTTCTTTCTGTCGCATCATTGTGAGCGTGCCCTTCTAGTGCCTGGCTTCAGAACAGCTGCACGAAGGTGCAGCTATTCTAAAGGCCTAATGTGCCATTTTTTCTTCAGATCTATATCAACAGGCAAAGGTCTCGTTTTTCCGTTTGTCTGGAAGGACAACCCACCAGCCAGCGTTGACCAGTATAGAGGGTTGGGAGCAAACTCGGGCAAACTGTGCAGCACAAACATCACCTCAAACCTCAAACAATCGAGGTGATGAGAAGCGGTCAAACAAAAAGGAACAGTGCTGAAGTGACTTATATACATATTAAAAACAACAGCTGATTATGGCACGAAATTGGGACAATTAAGGTGCATTGTAAAAGAATGTCAAATGAGGTACCCTGCTGTAAAAAGTGCTAAATATTCATTGCAGACTATGGCGAATAGAATTCAAATAGGATACAGCGAGTGTTTCGAGGTATAATGACGAAGCAATAATTGCTAGAGATTTATGAGCGAAAAGCACAATGCGATTAAGCGGTGCTACATAGTGGGAGATCACGGATTAATTTCAACTACCTGGAGTTCTTCAACGTGCACAAATCAGAGGGCATGGGAGTTTCTGTATCTCACCCCCTTCTAAATGCAGCTGCCGGGGTCAGGAATAGAACCCGCGTCCTTGGGCTTCGCAGCGTAACGCTTCCAAGTCCATTTTAAAGGATTTTTGTCCACTGCCCACAACATCACTGTAGACTGTATCTTTGTGTTGAAAATAATAACGAACTGAACTACGGCTGGTATAACAAGGGCATCCAATATCCACGCAACACAGCGTTTGAGCAGTATGTTTACTGCCATTATTACTAGCCGGTGTTGTGTTTACTATTAGGTACTACCACCACACCACATTAGACAAAGCAAGTATCACAGGAGGATGAGGTTATGCTCGTATGCAGTTTGTGGACAAAAAAAAAAAAAAAAACTACAACTTTGAAGAGAACTCACATTTACCTTTGTTGCATGATAATTTTTAGCATCATAAGATCAAGTCACCACTGTTTCAAATAAATGAAACCGTGCTACAAAAGCTATTGCATCAAAATTTTATAGCAGTTACGCACGCACGCACGCACGCACGCACACACACACACACACACACACACACACACACAAACAAACAAACAAGCAAACACGGCGAGAAGTTCGAATATGCAGCGAATAAATACGTATTAAACGTGTTTCAACGTCTGGGTAGCAAAGGAAAGAAACACTAAATTCTAGAGTTTCACGAGCCAAAATCATGATCTGGATATCAGGCATGTTCGGGCCGGGTGCATTAGATTGATTTTGATCAGCTGATCTTACTTACCCTTCAAATATATATCGGTGCAACGTTGCTCTACGTGTCACCACACTCGACTTGCAACCGAGATTTCAACTCGCAATTTCATGTTTTTCTGGCATGTATGGAATAAGGAAACACGATATTGGCGCGCACCACTCCGTTTTACCCGCTACTGGATAGTCCAGTGCGGTTTTCGTCGTTGCCAAGCCATTGAAACACGATAGCAAAATCCGTGCAACTGGAACATCAGAAAGACAAGTGGCAAAGCTACGTGTGAAGCGAATAAAAGAGTTGTAGGCAGAAGCCGGCAGAACTCACCTGAAATCTATAACGACAGTAGGAGCGTCGTCCACAGGCTTCGTCTGTCGGTGCCACTGGGATCCGTCATGCGCTGCCATCTTGCTCAGGCAAGTTCACGACGAAACGAAGCTTACTGCAGGGACTTCTCCGTCCGGAGGCTGCTTTTCCCAAACACTGAGTGACACTGCTTCAGCCAGTCACGGCAAGCGTGAGCCGACGACACGATACTACACCACGAATGCATAGCACGGAAGGAAAGTCACGCAAAACGATCAGGAGCGCTGAGATCATTCCTACGATTTCCTACTGCCTCAGAGAAAACACACCTACCACAAGCAAGCACTGTGATGTCCCAGCCAATGATGAAGAATTTCAGAGACTAGTTGCGATACGAAGGCGAGCGGAACGAAGAGCGCTAAGGACTGAAAACATCGAAGATCTGCGTGCTTGCCGGCGTGCACAGAGACATATCCGTCGCTACTTAACCAAGCTGAAGAGGCAGAGATGGAGAAACTTTTGTGCAACTCTGGACGTCCGAAAACCGTTAGCCAAAATCTGGCGTGTAATCAAAGGAATTCGCAGAGAACCCCAGCAACTTCACCCGTTCACAGCGCTCTCACTTCATGAACGAATGCCGCTCAAGGCTGTTGCCAACGAATATTGTAGACGTCTGTCTGGATGCGCAGGACTGCTGCCAAGGACCAACAGTCTTAACACTAATGTACCACGTTCGGCTGTACCAGCTTTGGATACTCCATTTTCCCTGGAGGAACTGAGGGTTGCTATCATTGATTGTAACAAACGCTCTTCTCCAGGGCATGACGGAATTACTTATAAAGCTATCGCACACTTATCCCAAAACTCTCTTCTTCGGCTGCTGGAATTATACAATGATTCTTGGATAAATGCAGAAGTTCCTGCTGAATGGAAGCTGGCAAAAATAATCCCAGTCATGAAACCAGGCAAACGGCCAACGAGCTATGCCTCTTTCAGACCTATAGCTCTTTTAAGTTGCATCGGAAAACTCATGGAGAAAATGGTACACAAAAGACTAACATGGCTACTTGAAAGCAGGAAACTGTACCCCCAAGAAATGAATGGATTTAGGCAACACCGGTCAGCTATTGACAATGTGATAGCCTTCACCTCATCAATTGAAGAAGAACTTACCCAAGGACACATACCAATTGCCATTTTTCTGGACATCAAGGCAGCATTCGACTCTGTGGCCCACAGTGCAATCCTTGAAGCCCTGGTTGCCATCGGTCTTGGAGGAAGAGTATACGCATGGATTGCGAACTATTTGCAAGGGCGGCAACTGTTCATGAGCACTGCAGAAGGCCATACTGCATACTACGCTATAAAGAAGGGTGTACCACAGGGTGCAGTGCTTAGCCCTTTATTGTTCAACCTCGTTCTTATTCACCTCAAGAAACAGTTACCACGTGGTGTCCACATTACAATGTATGCAGACGATATCTGCATATGGAGCGCATCACCTTCTCGCTATGTCACTCAGCAGAGGTTACAGAAAGCGCTGGCAAACACCTCCCTCTATTTGACACACAGAGGTCTGCACCTATCTCCGGAAAAGAGCGTCGTCATGGCCTTCTCCCGGAAGAGCATGAAAAAGTACCCACTAATAGTCAGTGGACGCGCTCTTCCTTATGTGCGATGCCAAAGGTTTCTTGGCGTAATCATTGACAGAAGCCTGTCTTGGTCACCACAGGTGAACAAACTTTGTGCAAGAATCTCTGCATTCTCACAAGTACTCCGCTACATGGCAGGAGCACAATGGGGTAGCGGCTGCCACTCGATGATACTTCTACACAAAGCTTACGTCGACGGTATTTTGCGCTACAGTCTGCCAGTACTACAGCGAATATCATTGACCAGCAAAAAGAAACTTGATGCCGCACGCAACAACTCTCTACGGATATGCCTTGGCCTACCAAAAGGATCTTCGTGCGTCGGAACGGTAGCGGAAGCAAGGTGCTTACCTCTTGACGTCCTCAGTAGACAAGAAATCTTACGCATTCATCTCCGACACATCACCCAAAATGGAAAACACTTCCTTGGCCGCATTGCTAAAAGCTGCGCTAACTCAAGCTTTGGACAAGCCAGTCCGAGAAATAAGTGCCCCCATTCCTGTAATGATGCGAGAGCTCATGCCCTTGAATTTTCCACCTTGGACACTGTCATCTATGCAAGTCTGTTCACACATCCCCGGTATCAACTCGAAAAAGAATATGCCACAAGCTGAGATTTTGCAAATCACCCTAGAATACATCGCCAAGAAATACTCCAGTTCGGCTCACATCTTTACCGACGGGTCTTGCTCTTCCCATAGTTCGTCAAGTGGTTTATACATATCTTCAACGGACCAATGTTTCTCTTACCGTCTTGAACGACTAACAACAAGCACGTCAGCCGAACTGTACGCGATAAAGGAAGCCATTCTTTACATCCAGCGGCAACCTCCTGGACGATGGGTCATTTTAACAGATTCGAAAGCAGCCCTACAGAGCATGAGCAACATCAACGCCACTCGTCAACAACATCCGGTGACCCGAGACATTGGTTACATCCACCACATGGCCACTGTGTCTGGTCACACTGTCATGTTCCAGTGGATTCCCGGACACTGCGGCATATACGGAAATGAAAAAGCGGATCTAGCTGCACGTAGAGGTATATGCTTAAGGAAAATTCGACGGACACACTTCACTAAGTCAGATGCATCAGCAATGGCAAAGAAGAACGCCCACCGAGAGAGGGATCAGTTATGGAATCTTTCGCCTCAAGACCTCTTTCTCCGCTCCATAGACCCTGACTTAAAAACAAGACTTCCGCATCACCTTCCTCGTCACCTTGAGACACTCTATCATCGTCTTCGCCTCAACGCAGCATTCACCAATAGCTACATGTGCCGCCTTGGTTTGACCACTGACCCATACTGTGATAACTGTGGTGCTCTAGAAACAATAGAACATATTTTATTAGATTGCCAGGCATACAGAGAAGAAAGAACTTGTCTCGAAAGTAGTATATGCTCAACTTCCCAAGCACCGCTAGATCTCAGGAATATACTCGGACCTACGTCTTCTCCTTCTCAGCAACGTAAAATTTTAAAATTTCTGTTCCGATTCCTCGAGGACATTCACCGAATTGATAAACTGTAAATTAACTTACATCAGCATCATTACGTTGTGACATGTACATACCACGATCATATTATCTTCTTTTTTTCTCCTTCTCCTTTTCTGCCCTCCTCCTCCTAGGGCCTTTCTGTCCTCACTCCCCTCCCCTATACAGAGTAGCATGTAGGCGCCTTTAGGTACGCCGGCAGAATTCTCTGTTTTTCATTAAAGAGCTTTCTCTCTCTCTCTCTATCAGCCAGACACGGCAAGAGCGAGCCGACGATACGATACTACGCCACGAATGCATAGCACGAAGAAAGTCACGCAAAACAATCACTTGCAATCACGCCTGACGACACAGATTATTCTGGCGGACTAAAGAACGACCACAACGAGACGGATCACGAACAATGCCGTCTAACGACGTTAGGCCAAAATGGCTGTCTCGTATTGATGGCTTCGGCTTTGGATTAAAGTAGCCTCCACGAACGCCTAAATGGTTTCGGTTTTGTTTTGGTGCTATAGAACACACATCCATGCATAGTTAAAGCTCTATTGAATAATATCAGGGTGGAGGAGGCGAAGCGTGCCCTGTGTGTGTCTGTAAGGGCTGTACGGTGGGAGGGGGCGCAGGTGAACGTGCATATCCTGCTCTAGGGGCTAGGGAGAGTGCGGTGAGGCCGTGTGTGCGTGCCTAGCTGTTCAATCGCTCAACGTTTGCTGGGCGATTTGGTGGCCCGCGCGGATTATCGTGAAGATATAGTTTAGCTGTGGCGGGCAGAAATGATGACCACGCGAGCTATAATTCTGGTAGTATTGTCGCTCTTTAGGAGACGCGGTAAAGCGTCGCCTTGATAACCGGTCTGCGCGGTTATCATGCCAGCTTTGCGGCACATGTTTTTACGGCCGTCGAGTTAAGGGCGAGACAGACGGTACGATTTTTCATGCGATTCGACGTCCGACACGGCGGAGGGGAAACCGGAATGGTGACCTTTCATAGCATCGTACAGCCACCATTCCCTCTCCCCCACCGCGGCGTCGGCCGTCGGATCGCATGGAAAATCGGACCCGTCTGTCCCCCGCTTTAGATGTGTTCCCGATCGCCAGTGCGTTCAACACCATGCACGTCCATTTCACTAATAAATGTATGTTTTCTGCCATACATGCTGTCGTAGGAATCTACAAACCTCGCTTGCAAACGTGCGAAGATTCGCAACTTTGTCAGCGCTGCCATTGTTAAACGTTGTCATAACTCTGAATGTTTCGCTTGGGGGCAAGATTTTTTAAGAACCCTGTTTACTTGTAGACGTTTTCGAAGCGCCGTTTCAGCAATATCGTAACTGAAGCCATAACACAATACGTGCGTAATTCCACATTTTACGAATCCATGTTATATATTCTCAACCAAAATTTTTCGGTATACCACAAGCCAAAGCAGCGAACTGTATCTTGGTCGCAGCCAGTGAAGCTTTCTTTTTAAAAAAAACCCACCCTGTATATGCAGAACCATCACTGACTCCCTTGGAGCAAGGGAGTCATCTATTTCATTCAGGAGCGTCGACCAGAGCATTGTGACTCCCCTTAGAAGAAAAGGTGGTCATCGGCTGCCACAAAGAGAGTCAAGCAGACGTGACTCCCTTTTGACTCTCTTTTTTTTAAGAGTGTAGGACGTTCGGAGCAGTGGGAGGCACAACTTGCCAGCTCGGACCCAGAGGTGCAATTAGCGCTTCTGAGTCAAGTTAGGCGAGCGGCGCAAGCCAGTGGGGCCCTGGACTTGGGGCCCCAACCAACAGGCTCCTGAGTACCCCCTTTTCTACCCATTCCCTCAAAATAAAGTTTTGTTCTTCTTCTTCTTCTGTCCTGCGACAACGATGTCGTCTTGCAGACAACTCACACCGTCTAGTTCTTCGAGTACGCGAAGCATCTCTCGTTGGTTGAACTCTGGTGCTGTGGAGATCCGAAGGGAAGCCTCAGAAACTGGAACCTACCGACTGGCGTGATAAAGGTGGTGTATTCACGAGAGTCCTTGGCCAGGGGAACCTGCCAGTAACCTGCTCGCGCGTCTAGGCGGCTGAAAAAGGTTGAACCGGCTAGTTTTGTGAGACACTCGTCCATTGTAACCATAAGCACACGTTCACGTATTATTAGCGAGTTTTAGTATAGCGGAAAACAGCAAACGCAAGGATTTAGCGTTAGCGTTAGCGTTGCGTGCTCCTAACTGCGCATGAGCAGAACGTAAACGTACCCCGAGCTCTTACGTACGAACGCTATTTGTGGAATATAGCGTTCAACGCTAACGCACGCAAGAGATCCCGTACGTAGGGTAAGATGGCGGTGCCTGTTGAAGCGAGAGCCGTCCACTTCGAATCTTTCTAGTCGTCGTCCGGCATTATTAAACTCATTCATTCCCAAATAACGTTCGTATTTGAGTTAGATTTGAGTAATGAGGCTTCGCCAATCGTGTACCGCCAATAAAATAGCTCCTTTTTTTCAGATACAAAGTGGATTTCCGGTGCAGAAGGCTTAACAAAATTTGTTTACAAGGTCCGCTCGTGTTTTCTGTAGGCGCGCAGAGATGGCGACGCTGTCTTCAGTCGCCTCTTTCCAAGATACGGCACAAGTCAAGCGGAGACATGTCAAGGTTCGTTTCCCTTCATGTTTTTCGCGGCAGTGCATGGGTGCTATCGCGGAACGATTCTATTTTTTATTCCAATGCTTTTCGTGCTTTTCGCGCTTGGCCATTGGTCAGAACGACGGTCCGTCCGCGTTATCAACGCGATCAGCCAGCCGCGAGTGGTGAATGATAAGAATAGCATAGAATATGGCATTGGAATCGGGAATAGCATCGTTCCGCGATTGCACCCCATGAATCTAATGCGTGATGCGTGTGCGTTTCACTTCTGCAAAACACTTCAGCAAACGCGACATGGAGACGCAACAACGGTGAATTTGGATCAGCGCAACTTAGTGGCGCGTCTAGATTTTTTATGTCTAGATGACGCCGTATGTGCTTGCGTTAGCGTTAGCGGGAATGCCTTCCGCTGTACTAAAGGACCACCAATTGGCACGCAGCGCGTTCCGTATTAGCGTTAGCGTTGAGACGCGCGCTAACGCTAACGTAAGCGTTTCCCGCTATACTAAAACTCGCTATTTGTTGATTCAGCTGTCCGTAGTCAACGCAGATGCGCCGCTCATTGTTCTTGCGTGCAACGACTATTGGAAAACACCATTCGGTTGCATGTTCAATCTTCTGGACGACTCCCATGTCCTCCATTCTTTTTAGCTCCTTCTTCACCAGTAGAAATAGTGGAAGTGGCACGCGCCTAGGGTAGGTAACTGCGTATGGCTTGGCATCATTTTTGGCTTTGATGCAATACTCAGTCTTCATGAATCCAAGCCCGGAAGTTAGCTTCGGGTAAGGTGCCAAAACGTCCAGCACATCCGTTGCTTGCGTACAGGTTTCAGCCAACTCGAGAGGACGTTGCAGAATTCCTAGTGATTATATAGCTGGTCGACTAAGCAGCGCTTCTTTTAGTCGTTTGATGATGAAGACTGTTTTTTGGGTTTCAGTGTTGCGCCAGGCGACTGTTGCGTCGATGTATCCAACAGTGGCTATCGCCGTCAGACCTGTGCCTATCAATGGCTGTTGTGTTGTCTTGATGGGTCCCATGATGTTGCTGTCGTACTGGTCATGTGCGATTGCAGTCACATCCGCGCCGGTGTCGACCTCGAATGAAAGGCGACTTGTTCAGAGTGGCTGTAATCCGCCATGGCGCTTTGCCCCCACAGTCATTTGGCCTAAATATAGCTCTTCACGGCCTTTTGGTCGTTCTCGGCAGCTCGAGATGCCATCCTTCTGCTTTGACAGGCACACGCAGCATAGTGGCTTTTTTCCCCACAATGGTTGCACGTCTTGTTCGTCGCGGGGCACTGTGTCATGGTGTGGTCACGTACACCACCACACCACTTGCAGTGTTCATCTCCCTTCTTGCCCATGCGTTGCGGGCGCGACCTGGATGGGGCTTTCGCTTCGTTTCGGCGATCTTTTTAGTTCACCTGGCTGCACAGTTCTCCCACGTCGAGAGCCGACTGTTCGATGGAACGGATTTCCTTGTGTTGCAGCCTCACGCTCTCTGAGTTGCGGCCAGCTGTGATCGCCTTCTCGAGAGTGAGTTCGGAATCAAGTTGCAGTCTCTCACTGATTTTCACATCTCGTAAGCCTACCACGAGCCTGTCCCGAATCAATTCGTCTTTGAGAGTTCCGTAATCGCATCTTTCAGCCATCTTGAACAGCTCAGTCGCGAATGTATCCACGTTTTCGTGCGGCTCTTGTATCCGAAAGTTGAACCGCACTCTCTCATAGATGACGTTCCTTCGAGGGAGGAAATGTTTTTCAAAAGCACTCACCACGGCGGCGTATGATGACATCTGTTCGTCGGTCAACTTCACGGTGGTGAGCACATCCATATTCCGCATCTTCACCCATGGCGTAAAGTAACGTGTTGAATTGCGTCGTCTCGTCCTGGCCCGTCAGACCGGCGAAGAGACAGTAGCGTTCCCACCTGCAATGCCATCGTGTCCAATCTTCGTGCTTGCGGAAATCAAGCTTTGTCGGCAGTTCCACGGCGAGCGGGTTGAACGCCATTCTCGGAGTGCCGCTCGCGCGCGCTTCGTCTCCGTCGTGAGCGTCTGCCATGACGCCGGTACGGTGTGCGTCCGTTTGCGTTCCGCTCGCTGTCCTCAAGTGAACCATCACGCTGCGTTGGTTATCCCACCGCTGGGACCATGTAGTAATCGTAGCCGGGGTAATTAAGGAACTGTTTATTGATACATGCTAGGTAGTACGTAATCGCAGATGCAGCGGCGCCGGCCAGCCTTTGTCGTGCGCTTGCTTTCTTGCCGCTTGAGGCGCTGCTCTCAGTGGCGCCCACAACATGAACCTGTGTTTTTCTTTGTTCTTCCATTTTTTTTGCATGTGTGTCTATAGTCAGTGACAGCCTAAGAATAAATATAAGCTCCGCCCACGAGGCCGCATTGCTCATATTTTGCATGCCTCCGCGCTACAAACGAAGTAGCTCCTAAAGAATGGCAATACTTTTCACGCATATAAACCTTATTTTGCGATACTGCACTAATATTGAAATAAAGAAAGCAAATCTAGATAAAATAAATTGTGAAGGCGCGGAGTTCAGCGTCAGCATAACATTATGTGTTGTTTAAATCGCACCCCTCACCGCGTTCACCTCGGAGTCTATACGAAGAAGTGATGTACATCTGAAACGTGATGTTTCTGAGCAGTACCTATTATGGTATTAAAACAAAGAAAACTAGATTTAACATAAAATTTAAAATAAAGAAATCGTTACTTTACGTTTTCACAGAACAAAACAGGCACATTAATCACATTTAATAAGACTGTTTGTAATTTTTTGCGAAACTCTCGCGGCCAGTTTTCATCACTGTCTGCTGTAACTATGGCAACTGTGACTCAAAGTGAAGTATGGCGAAATAGTCTGAGATTGCCTTTGTGAATTTCGACTCTTGTGTTGCCATAAATACCGCATTCGCGTCCCTAGTCGCCGTGCTTGTCATCGTGTTTAAGGAAAATGCCAAGGCTTCATTTGACGTGTTGTTTCAACGAAATAAAAGCGTGTAGCACACATGGCGTTTAACTGGGGGGTCATTGCATGCGTTCTCGTTACGTTCACTCTAAGGAGATGTACGTGGCTAAATTGGCGTTGACTAAAAGCTTTACGTGGGATTGTTTCTCGCTTCGACAACTTGCACTGGCACCTTAAGCCCTTGAACGTTCAAGTTTTTAATTATTTATTATTTATTTAATACATACCTGTGTCGCCCCAGTGGGCATTACAGCAGGAGAACCTTGTTTTGCAAGAAGAGGGGCCCCTACGTTCTATGTATGTGTGTGTCTGTGCGAAGGTATATATATATTTACGTAGATTGTGAAGAGGCTGTCATCGGTTGCCGTAAGACTAACAGGAAAAAGATACACGCTTCTCAAAAGACAGTTTATTTGTCAACGTTTCGATAGGAGACCGATCTATATCAATGCAAAATTTACGAGATTTTGATGCACTTCTAAGCATCGTCCTGCGTGCAGGTAGAGCGAGAAAAAAAAATAATGAAAAATGTTGAAATAAAAAAATCAGTAGCCAAAAGACCACACGTATACACTCGGACATAGAAAAAACACGTGCGTCCTCAAAGAAAAAATAAAGGAAAACATATACATGTCTATATAGATAATCTCGGTGGACGCAATCAGTAAGTACATTCGTTTCGTACATTGTCAAGCCCCACCTCTCCGGATCCCCCCTCCTCATTTGTTCGTGAAGCATAGTGAGGAGGCGAGGCTTCACAAGAAGAGATAAGCGCATAAAAACGGGTCTATGCACTATAAGCTTCACGAGTTTAATATAAACAAATTATCACTGCGTAATACATGCACACAATACACACGAATGCTAAAAAACGCACGTTAGACAAGAACAAGAATTCCAAATATGATATGGTGAAGTATGATGCAACGCCATTAAAAACAAAAGCTTTTTTTTTTCTTTTTTTCACTCAATAACTTTAGTGGCGTCACTTCAGTCACGATCACAATCCATGCAATCGACGTGTCACAGCGAGTGCATTGTTTCACGGTTTGTAGACAACGATTACCTCGCACGGCGTTTCTCATAGCAAGGCGTTCGTGCATCGAGCGCGATACTTACGCGACGGGCACTTCAAGCTAGCACATCATTCAAGTGCGCCAATAGGCACACGTCGCATAATCACACACGCACCAAATGACCACAATTATCTTCTTATAATGCACACACCACTGCATATTCTCCACACCTGGTTTGTTTACTTTCGCACTGTGTTGCGCTAACGGGCTGTGTTGGTCGCTTTCTTTCCATCACGCTTTGTCCGCACATACGTCACTTATATAGGCGAACAGCACGGCGTATATCACAATAGATCACCAAGATTCCCACGTTGCGAGCTCCAAGTAACACACACACACGCGCGCACATGTAGCAACGCTAATGCCATGGCTTTTGCGGGCGGTAAATCGTACACAGACGCGCACATTCCGACTTACTTTCACCTCACTGTACACGAATGAACGCGACAACAATCGCCGATTTGGTGACCCTCAGGCGATATTCTTGATGTATTCGAGCGATGGAGGGAACACACGCCGTGTTGCAATTTGACGCTGCCGAAACGACGGAACGCGCCAAAGCGTTGTAAAACACTTCGAGCTGCTGCCGCTTCGGTGCACTTCAAACGCGGCACACTCACAAGCTTCAACTGCATCGGATGACGACAGGGCGAGGATGATGCTGGCTACGTGAGGTTAACAGTAGGAAATAGCTTCTTCTGGAAGAAACAAACACCGCAGGAAATTCGAATTGACGGATCTCGGTCTCGGTGCAGCGGTACCTCGTCTCTCGTCGCGAATGGCGCCATGATGCATTTTATTGCGATAGCAATTATATGGACAGTCTCGGCTGGTTTTTTTCCGTCCCCGTCGCCGTCATTCACCGTATATGTATAAGTATGTATATATCCATGAAAGTCCCAAAGAAAAATGATTTAGAAAAATGCTTCCGAAGCGCGGAATCGAACCAGGGACCTCTCGCTCCGCAGGCCGTGGCGCCAGCCACTACGCCGATCCTCGAGGGAGCGAACGGCGAGCGTTATATACACACCCTTTACCGCTGGCCAGACTTAGAGACGGCAGGCGCTTATAAGCCTTTCTTCATTGCCAGCGAGATGGCGCGAGGAGCGCAACGAAGGTAGGGAGCCTTCATGTGCGCGCCTCCATGGCGCGCACATGAAGGCTCCCTAAACGAAGGTCTTTCGCTCGCTGCAAAGGCCGCGTTTGCGAAAGGAGCGCGCTGTGCAAACAGAAATAAGTAACAACTGCGACATTTAGTTCGCGCTCGTCCTGTGTGTACCTGTTCGTTCCTTTCGTGCGTCCTGCTTTATGTTTCAGCAGTGCGCTTCCAGTGTCGAGCTGTGATGCATGATAGTTCGCGCTCGTCCTGCGTGCGTTCTTTTCGTGCGTCCTTTGGGCTCGGCAATTTCAAGCTGCTTTCCGCTCTTCGCGTTAGATTCCAATTTGTTGCTATCGCATTCATTGCTTCGCCGTTGCGGCGAAACTGTGACTTTTTTTCATTGGTTCGTCTTAACCGTTACGTCATGGTAAAGAGCGGCCGTAGTTGGACGCGCATAATACAAATGGAGAGCGGTACAGTTTACTTTTTATTCTTAGCTTGCCAAGTTGTTCTACTGTGTGAACCTTTGTTTTTATTTGTTCTTCCATTTCTTTATTGTGACTTTCTGGAACGTCAAGCCAGTCAAGATGGTCGGAAGTGTTTAGACGGCGTGCTGTGAAGAAATCTTTAGCGTTAGTCATTAGATACTGGGGTTGTGTGTTTTTGTTTTACTTACTTCAGGTTCAGTAATCTTTTTTTGTCGTGTGTCATTAAGTAAGAAGTTAAGGAGGATGGCTGAATATTTGTATGCAAACACCTTAACGAGGACGTTAAGCTTTTCAGAATGGCCGAATGTAGGCACATTGCTGGCGCGTTCAGGAGAACCACAAGTTCTGGCATGGCGAGTCGAAGAAGACGACGTTGATGTGAGAGACTCTCGCGTTGTTCGCCTGAGAGTGGCGTTGTGTAGCCTGTGCGGCATGCGAGATATTAGAGAGTTTGAGAATTGGGGCCCCAAGGAGCTTGGAGACCCAAGAAGCTTGCGAGCCGCCAGGGCGCATGCGCTGAACCCAAGCACTCTTGGGCTCTTGCGCTCGCGTTGACCCGAGACGCAAAAGTAGAGAGTTTGAGAATTGGGGACCCAAGACGCTGGGCCCCCAAGCTGCGTTGGGCAGCCTGCTCTTGCGTTCGGATGATCAGCAGAGTTTGAGAATAGGGCAAACGCAGGCTGCGTTGGGTCAAGCGCACGAAGCGCCACGCGTGACGAAATTTCAAGTCATGCGAGACGCGGGCCATACTGCGCCGCGGCCCGCGCTGCGTCTGTGTCTTCGCGCTGGTGACCCAAGACGCCTTGGGGCCCCACGCTTGTTTTCAATAGAGAGTTTGAGAATTGGAGCCCCAAGGAGCTTGGGGACCCAAGAAGCTTGCGAGACGCCAGGGCGCATGCGCAGAACCCAAGCCGCTCTTGGGCTCTTGCGCTCGCGTTGACCCGAGGCGCAAAATGGAAAACTAGCGTGGGGCCCCAAGGCGTCTTGGGTCACCAGCGAGAAGACACAGACGCAGCGCGTGCCACAGCGCAGTATGGCCCGCGTCTCGCATGATTTTAAATTTCATCACGCGTGGCGCTCCGTGCGCTTCACCCAACGCAGCCTGCGTTGGCCCAATTCTCAAACTCTGCTGATCATCCGTACGCAAGAGCAGGCTGCCCAACGCAGCTTGTGGGCCCAGCGTCTTGGGTCCCCAATTCTCAAGCTCTCTATTGAGTATAAGTAAATTATTCTACTAGCTCTCGTGATTTCAACGACGCCCGAAGACAACAGGCATGACTTACATGCCACGCTCATGGTGTGCTCGCTGCCATTTCGCTACCTTGATATACACCAAAATTGGTATTGCGTGACGTGACTGTATGACGAACATAAATGACAGGCGGTAACACGAAAATCGTGATATGCTTGTCATGTACGGCATGATTTACATGCCACACTCATGATGCGCTCCAGGCCATTGCGCTACACTCTAAAAAAAAGGGAGCGAGAACGGAGCAACGGCCTCCGTTCCTCCTTCGGAGCAGCGACTTTCTCCCTCGCAGACGCTTTACTCGTCGCGCCCTCTTGCGGCAAGCGCCAATGGAGAAACTTTGCTCCTCAACCACGTGGACTCGCGCGCGCGCATGCGCACGCCGAGTTATTTTGTGATTCCGTGCTGCCAGGCCCCGGAAAGTCTCAAGTTCTAGCGATCGCCGCAGAGGGCGAAAAAATCGACCGCGGCGAATTCCATCGATATGCGCGCAAAGTGGAGCTACTAACTCCTCTTTTAGCGGTCGGCTATCTTAGTTTGCATTTTCCCTGTTAGGGGCGCTAAACCACCCAAATTTTTAACTTTAAGAAATTGTTTTGCGCAAGCCAATGAATCATTCAAACATGTTATTTTGCTTTGGATAGCTAGAGAGTTACTTATGTTTAGACTTAATATGTATAGCTGCTTTTTAATTGAAGTGTCAACATTTTAAGACTTCAGTGATGACTAACTGGACCAAAATCCAATTTGTATCCATCTTTTCCGTGGCCGTTGGCGTTCAAATTGTTCGGCGGCAACGTAAATGCGGAAGCACCTTTCGCTTCAGTTCGCAGACGCCCTTTTATCTTTACAGCAATAGTAGCTGACTCAGTTTACCGGCGAATTTAGGAATGCCGCAGCGATCGAGATCGAGGGGTACGTTTGACGCTTTCATGGAGTCGATCTGTTGATTCCGCACCGTAAACAGGTAAGCCGGAGCGTCAGTTATGCTCTTGTTCAATGGTCCGTCGTCGTTTCTTTGACATAGTTTTTACATCAACTAATATATTGCTATAATGACGAATACATACACCACATATTGTTCAGTGTCAGCTTTGCATTGCCGTGTAACTTGCACACGCGACACGTCTGGTTTGTGATTTCGGTGTACTGTACCTAAAGGGATTGCGCGTGAGGCAATTTGAAGTGGCTATGCGTGCAGCGTTTCTAATAATCGAGCACAAGTTTTTTAAAAGAGATTTTATATCCGCGAGGGGCGCGAACAGCGGTGATTATTGAACGTAATGGTAATCGCATTAGGTGAAAGAGAACGTTTAAGTGCTTTGGGGTTCTTCATGAATGATTAGATTGTGTTAAACATTTAGATTATTATCAGCAGTCCTTAAAGTCAAGGGGGCTTAAAGTTAATGCGGTCTCTGGGGGTCTCATACCCCTCCACCGATATTGAGATCTAAGACCCATCTCGCCAGAATGTAGGGGTGTGTGTGTGTTGGGACCGTCGAGATTGTTCAGAAACTCATCATTTTCCTTGGTTTCACGATTACTATAAAATCTAAATTTTGTAACGAATTTTGCCTGATGAGTATTTTGTACCTTCCACCCTGTAGCGGCAGTGGTTTCGCGAATAATATTTCTTATGTCACAAGTGTCGAAGCTTCGTTTCGCTGCTTCCATAGATGGTAATTTTCATTGTTTACTTGATTGAAAGTGTGTATTTCATCTGATGTGTTTTTTTTTCTAAAGCGGATATAGAATTAATGTAATGATGTGTACTTTCAGAATACCAAGATTTCCCCGACTTCTCTCCAGAGCTCTCAGCATCAAGGCGTGAGACCAGTAAGTGGGAGCTTTCCAAAAATAAAGCACAATGCCATTGCTCCTGCTTAAACTTATATAGTGATACACAGCATTTTTTTCCAGTGCCCCTCAAAATCTCTCCACCAATACAAGAGCCAGCATCTCATGGGGGCACAGGAGCCATTGCCAACAGCAGAGTAGGTATTCTTCCTCTTATTAAAGCAAGGTCAATGCAAGATTACATAGTAATTCCAGTAAGTGTGTCTTCATTCTATAAAACAAAAAGGAATTATTCCTACATGCGTCCCCAATATATATTGGCACTACAACTGGTTAATGATACAGCTCATTACATTAAATAGATGCTTTCATTAAATAAATGTACTTTTGTTTTAGCGTTTTACTATACGCCACTGAGTGTGTGCCTACTTTTGGCCAGTCATATACGTGGCTGTGTGACAAAAAATACATTTTGCCTGTGTTTATTTTGTTCTCATAACATGCAAAAATACCAAATTAGCCTTTTACACTAGCCTGACCTGGCATTTCAATTTGGGCATAGCTTGCAAATTTTGTAAAGGATGCACACAAAATTCCAGGTAATAATACGTTGCATTAAAATACAAATGTACGTGTTTCTAGTGTACCAAACTTAGCAAACCATTTAACCAAAGTGTAAGTTTTAAAGCCTCCTGCTTCGACACAACATTAGTGATGTGGCTTTTTGATTTTCCAGGAATCCCAAGAGCCAGGACCAGGACCCGGAAAGTGCTCACTCCACGTTATATGAAGAGGCTTCAGCACTACTGCGACGAGAACTCCCACCTCCATCAAATTGTTGCAAGACTTAAAAAGTCCAAGAAACCAATTGCATCTCATGCGCAGCTTCTTCTTGAAGCAGGCAGGTACCTAAAGAAGGACTTTTTGAAAATTCTAAGAGTGCAAATGCATCTGCAACCACTGAACAAACATGGGAGACGATGGCCGATGCAACTTAGACAGTTTGCCCTCAGTCTTTACTTTACAAGCCCTGAGGCATATAAATATCTATCAAAGGTACTAAGTAGGGGTGTGTGAATAGTGAAAGTTCATCTCGAATCGAATAGTGCCGCATAGTGGCCGAAAATATCGCATAGTATTGAAGCGTGCACTGTCAGTAACGGCAAGAGAAAGGAAAAATCAAGAAAGCTACGGCGTGGTGACAGGTTTGTTACGTGCTTGTTCGGGAGGTTTTTTTTTTCTTTTTTTTTTCAGGTTTTATGGACGCGCAACCATGTTGATAGAAGAGCTGCCATTTCAGTTAGCCATGCCACTCTGAACCTCTTGGGCAACAGAGGGTGGTGGTACGGTAGCTAGTTTTTTTTTTCTGTATAATTGTACAATACGGCTCATCTGGCAACGGTCATGTTATTGTGCTCTATGGCCATGCTCTGGGCCCAAAAATCTTCAGGCGCCCGTTCACAGCAGCGTTTTGTTTGAGCACCGGAACGATGGGAGTTTCTGAACGAGTGGTGCAGTACGGCAGTGGCGAATGTGCAGCGTGGTCAAATTTTTACATGTGAAGCCAATCCTCAAGGGTTTCGCATGCCAAATTCGGGACGTTCTACGGCACTTGCGGCATACGCGACCGAACTATTCAAAAGTCCATACCTTCGTTTCGGAAGTGAAGTTGAGAAGGGCTTGCCACTTTTCTTGTCTTTCTTTTTTTTTACGTGCTGAAATAACATAACCTCCTCTAAAGTAAACACGCGCTCATTTACAAACCAGGAAATCAGTGAAAGTTTTAACAAAGGCCTATTGGAACGACGTTAGCGTTAGTTTTAGCCACCCCACCTTCACCAAGTTGCACCATTGGCCTTTGTCGCGTTTTAGATATTCGTACTGTCGAATTATTCGAAAGTTTGAATACTAGCTATTCGAAAGTCGAATCGAATTATTCGATTAGTTAATTCGATTCGAATTCGAAACTCGAATATTCGCACACCCCTAGTACTGAGCCTTCCCACAGTAAAGCCCTGAAGGGCGTGGCTGTCGGCCGTAAAAATAAAGACGGGAGTTCTGCCTCAGATTCTCGAGTTATTCAAAGAAAAGGCAAAAAAAAATTGGGAAATTCAAGACAGAGCTTGCTGCCTAATTTTTGACAAAATTTCATTAAAAAGAAATCTGCAGTATGACCCTAAGGAAGACATCATACATGGATATGTTGATAATGCCAGAGAAAGAACAAATGGCACAGCGCACACTGCAGCACTTGTGGTCTCTGGGATACCGAAGAAATGGATACAGCGCCAGTAGCCTTTTTGAGAAGAGAGGGGACAGTTCGCGCAGGGCCCCTTTTAATGTCATTGAAAAAGCTAATCATTGAGCTAAAGGCATGTGGCCTCTTCGTCAAAGCATTGGTTTGTGACCAGGGTAGCAGCAATTGCGTTATTGCAAGGACACTGGGTGTGAGCCCCGACAGGCCTTTCTTAATTGCTGATAAATAGAATATTTCCTTCATTTTTGACGTCCCCCACTTGTTGAAATGTGTGAGGAATAATCTGAGGAAGCATGATATTCCTGTTGGTGATAAGGTTGCTTCCTGGGGGCATATTAAGATTTGTATGAATCAACACAATCACCTGAAACTAAAATGCCTACCTAAACTCACTGAGGGCACATCTAGGAAAGTGCATTTGGTAACATGAAAGTAAAGTGGGTGCTCAGCAACAGTGTCTATCTAGCATTAGAAGCATTCATAGCATTTAATGTTCTCCACCAGAAGCCACAAGCACAGCTGAGTTTGTTGTGAAAATAGATCACTTGTTTGATTCATTTAACAATTCTTGTGTAAAGATCGCTGAGAGAAAAATGAGATATAGAATTAATACTTCTACAGGCCACATTGAATTCTTGGATTGCAGGATTAAATCTTGGAAATTCAAAGAACCTAGGCAACCAAGAACCATTTAGGGCTGGCAGGTGACAATTAAAGCGGTTTGTATGCTGTGGGCAGATCAGCAGGAATCCTATAACTTCAAGTTTTTGCTCGCTCGTCGTCTGAATCAGGATCCCTTGGAGAACTTGTTTGGGATCATTCGGCAGCAGCATAGCTGTAACGAGACTGCAAACACATTTCAGTTCACTGCCGGTCTCAGGCATATCATTGTCGGGAAGCTCTTCAAGCTTTCAGATGGCAGCAACTGCCAAGCAGATAAGGCTGTTCTTCTAACTGAGCTAAAGAAATTAAGACTCGATCAAGAAAGTCCTAATGTGGCCGACACCTTCAGCTCAAACCTTTCAGACACCGAAGAACCAGCAGATGTACTTGAATCAAACATAGTTTGTTACGTCTTGCTACTTGAATTTTCCATTCGCGTTCCTGCAGTCGCAAATATTGAATAAGCTATCAGAGGAGTAATAGGACGTTCAATTACTTTGGTTCGCTGATGACTGCGCTAGCAGGCGTGATGTATCACTAGTGAGGAATTTCGGTGTGGCGATGCGCTACTCGCACTTACCTCTTCGTATTATGATGGAAGTGACTAATGGCCCATTTTGCAGTGCTCACTGTCGCAAACTGTTTCTGCAATTGTTTGTACTAGGGGTGTGCGAATTGTGAAATTTCACCTCAAATCGAATCGAATAGTGACCAAAAATATCGAATATCGAATAGTATACTTACACAAAATGTGTACCGCCAGTTACGGCAAGACAAAGGACAAATCAGGGACGCTACGGCGTGCCGACAGTTTCATTACGCACTTGTTCGAGAGTGGCTTTTGTTTCAGTTTCTATGGGCGCGCAAGCATGTTGATAGAAGAGCCGCCATTCCAGTCAGCAGCGCCACTCCAAACCTCCTAAAGACTAACAGAGGGGGGGTACGGTGGCTAGTTTTTTCCCCATGGTCGCGCAATACGGCTCATCTGACAACGGTAATGTTGTGCTTCATCGCCAAGGGTGCTCCATGCCCAAAAATCTTCTGGCGCCCGTTCACAGCAGCGTTTCAACTGCGTGGCGCAACGATGGAAGTTTCTGAACGAGTGGTTCGGTGTGGCAGTGGCGACTGCCCAGCGTGAACAAACTTTTACAAGCAAAGCCAATGACCGAGGGTTTCGCAGGTCAAAGTCGGGACGTTTTACGGCGCTTGCAGCATACGCGACCGAACTGCGCAAGAAGTCCGTGCCTTCGTTTTGGGAACGAAGTTGTGAAGGGCTTGACAGTATTCTCATGTGTTTTCCTACGTGCGGAAATGACAATCTCTTTTAAGATGAGTGTGCGCTCGCTTTTGAACCAGAATGTCAGTGAAAGTTTTAACGGAAGGCCTAGTGTAACGACGTTAGCGTTAGTTTTTGCCACTCCACCCTGACCAAGTTGCACCATCGGCCTTTGTCACGCTTTAGGTATTTGTCCTGTCAAATTATTCGAAACTTCGAATACTAGCTATTCGAAAGTCGAATCGAATTATTCAATTAGGTACTATTTGCTTCGAATTCGACACTCGGATATTCGCACACCCCTAGTTTGTACATATTAGGATTCTTTGGTATTTGGAATTCAAAAACAGTGAATTAAGCCAGGCAAAGACTTGGAAGTCTGCTGCAAAAATTGACTTAGCAGTTCAAGACTATTGTTTTTGTGCTCATACACTGCTGTGTTATAATTGTTCTAAGCAAAAAGGATAAGCAATCCAAGGAGCTCATGACTTGGTTGTACAATTTTACTTGTTGTCCATGTGTTTACAAGCAATGTACTGATATTTCCTACAGTATTGTTGTGACCATGAAGCATTTATGTATCTGTGTTGTGAATTAAGCTGGTTACTTACAATGTGGGAACGCACAAAATGATTAGACCATGCCTATTAATTTCTGGGCACTTGCCGTGCTGTCAAGTGGGCTCTTTACCAAGAAAGGTTGGGATTTTCCCAGCCCACTTGCCTGCGGTCAGCTGCAAGCTGAAACAAATTTTGTGCTACTCCGAGCCATTACTTGCCTTTTTGGACACAACTTAGCCGATTGCCTCTGCAGAGAGAAACTAGACGTTAGGATAATTTTTCTTCCAGGGCGAATTTATTATAGGTTCGCTCCACCAGTTAAAATAGTTTTGAATCCATAGAAATTTAATATATGAATTGTTTTTGGAGAATTACGTGCTGAAACCACGATGCGATTATGACGCGCATCATAGTGGGCACTCCGCATCAGTTTTGACCACCTGGGGCTCTTTAATGTGCACCTTAATCTAAGTACACGTGTTTTCGGTTTTCGCACCCCACCGAAATGCCCGTCACGGCGGCCGCATCCATTTTGTCGCCTAGTTTTCCTAGGCGATAAAACAAAACAAATGCGGCCGTCGTGGAGGGAATTCACACCCACGTCCTCGCATTTACCAGCGCGGCACATTACCTGCTGTACTAAACTTGTCAAGAAACAAGCCAGTAGTAAGGAAAATACGGATTCGGGTGGTTTCACAATGTGAAGTCAAAAGGTCTAGAGAAGCGAGTTTTGCCAGCCACTGAGAAGCGAGTTTTGCCAGGTCTAGAGAAGCGAGTTTTGCCAGCCACTTGCGCTGCAAGCTATCGTATTCTCTCCGCAAGGCTACCGGCCCGGTGATGTCCCAAAGAGGCTGCATAAAATTGGCACGAGGAAATAGGGAAATAATTATAGTGTACACGAGCGTATACATACGTTTCGTAGCTCTTCTTGCTCGTGCGTTCGCGCTTTATGAGCCACTACTTCAAGATGTAACCGCGTTGTTTGCTTGTGTGAACGCTCAGTGGTGTACTTTGTCTTGTAATGATTTATGAATATGTAATTAAACATTATCAAGCTTACACATCGCCGGTGTTGTGTGCATTAATACCAGTTGAGGCATTGGCGTCTCCTGGCACCTTCGTAGCATTTCACACAGTTGGGGCACGGAATACACACGAAAGACAGTTCAGAAGATTCATTACGACATTCGCAGGGCTCGGTAAGTGAACAAAACGTGGCATATACATTTATTTCTTTTGTACGAGCACGGGCGACCGGAGCGCACTGCACAGCAACCAAAAACGAGCGACGGCAGCCATATTGCATAAAACTCATTTCCGTTTCCTGTTGTACAACGGCATCTCTTGGTCGGCTACTTTAGTTCACAACGCCACCGCTACCCTTATTTCCGTTGCACTGTCAAAGGTACAGTTTCCCTTCTCTAAGTGTATGGGTGTTCTCTGGTGCTGCGGAGATCGGCCGCCCTTTCGCGCTCACCCGGCAGCCTCCTCAGACCATCCAGAGCTACCCGACCTCGGCCAGTCGCGTGCATTTACATGTACCTAGGATTGATGCGAGCAACGCACGAGTGACGTTCATTGTTTTTGTTCTATGTGTTGAGTAACATGTGGTGGTTTTTCTTTCTTTTTTTAATCGCTCGGCGTGTGCGCGATGCGCCGGATACTTTCGTGTGTCTCGTGTTCTTTGTATACGTTTGCACACGATCTGCTTGTCATAAATACAGTAGGTCCTACTTCACAAAACATTCTTGTTTTAATGAACACCTCAGACTGTACACCAATAATTTGATTTTTTTCGGCGTTAACGTACTTGTCAAGAGCACGCTTTTTAGTTTTGCGCAACACTTATAGCACTTATCAATACAACAAGCAATATAAAAAAGCATGAAAGTTAATTTTTTCAACATTTTAGCAAACGTGATACCACTGGACAGTGCATGCGCGAAAGTACGATAATATATAATTGCTGGAGTTTTACGTGTCGAAACCACCGTATGATTATGAGGCACGCCGTAGTGTGGGACTACGGATTAATTTCGATCAACCGGCGTTCTTTAACGTGCACCCGAACATAAGCACATGGTTGTTTGCCTTTCACCCCCATCTAAATGCGGCCGCCGTGGCCGCATTTTAACGTTAAACTGCATCATAATTGCACATATCTGAAAAATAATTCAATCACTTCTGTCAGTTATGCCAAAGTTCTCAATAACATGCGTTTTGGATTACGCATGCCATCAGTGAGAATTAGGACGGACTTATGCACGCGTGCAGTATGTATCTCTCGTTCTCAGGATTTTGCTTTGGCGTGCGAAACTCAACACAAAATGCGCTTCTAATGACAGCTGTGCACAGTAGGTAATCACTAACACTCTCACTCACCTTTGTGAAAAGAGTATTCCAAATTTAACGCAAGACTAACCGCCGCCACAGCGACAACTACACAGCTGTCGCACAATGACCGCAATTTGACACGCCAGGCGAATACCGTAACATAACAGTAGTAGAGTAGCATGTAGGTACAGTGTACTGGAATATTACAGAACACGTAGTGTGGGTAGCGTTCTTTTTCATAAATCGCGCGGTGCAGCGCTAGTCTTTGTACTCAAGTAATCGAGCCGCCTCGACGCCAAGAGGCACTGACATCGCTCTCGAAAGACCACCGTCCGGTGCGAGGCCATCTCTTCTTGTTTCTTCGCACGACCCGCGTTGTAACGTACGTATACACAACTGAGACGGCCATTACCGCATAAGAAGCGTTGTCATTGAAGGGCTAGCAGTTGAACGAATTCATGGCTCATCGTCGTACTTGTGGTCAACGCTTAAATAGAATGTGAACAGATGTCAACGCCAAACCACTCAACGAAGTCGACGCGACTAAGGCTGAATCTGAAGTGAATGTTGCGCCCTGCCACAGTAACTGTAAAACATAAAGAAATCAGAGAGGGATATTTTATCTGTGGCGGCTATCGAAAGATGGCGCTACTTCAAAATGGCTTCAAAACGGTATGAACGGTTCTCGATATGGTCGTTTTCGCATTAACTTAATCAACTCTGTAATTATATCATTCATTATTATGCGGCTTTAGATTAACTGGTGCGCTTGGCTAAGCCATAGCCATGAAATGGTAAAGAGTTCGAGAAAAATGACGCATCGCTTGTGCCACCATGGTCCACTGTAATTCAGTGACTATATAAGGGCCTGCGCCTCATAGAGGGGTATGTGGAAACACCTCTGTACGTACGCGTCTGTAGTGAATTGTTCTTGTTATAGGTTGTATACATATGAATGAATTGTTAATTGAATTCATTTAGTGTGTGTGCTATGTGTATGCCTCGTGAAAGTGTGCGTATTATTAAAATGTGTATCAACCTTCCCGTGAACTTGAGTAATCCATGAATGGGCCACCTCGCCGAAATGCCATAGCGTAGCATCGACGTACGCCGCCGCAGTCGGTAACACCTTTTAGGGGCGAAGCTCCTTAAGGCGGCACCCGTTCGTCCCTCGTCGTGCTCGTAGTAGTGAGTAACAAGTCTTACCCTTTGACCTCCAAGGTGGTGCCGGTGGGAGATTTCTCCTGTGCGTTGTTGAACAATAAAAAATTCGCAGCGTGCGCGTTAACTAAAAGCCGAATTCTTCTGTCTCTGTAGAAGTGTAAGTGTTAGCTAAAAGCCGACTTCTTCTGTCTCTCATTCCCATTAGCAGCCATTGTTCACCTCCAAGGTAGTGCCTGGTGAGATTTCTCCTGTGCGTGATTAAACAATAAAAATTTTGTTCAAAACGCCGTTGATTGATGAAATAAACCAACGAAAGACGCCAGATGTTTTGTAAAAACAAAACGAAAGAACGCCAGATGTTTCTAAAGCAAAACGAAAAAGACGCCAGCTGCTTAACGAAAGACGCAAGGTGTTTTCTAAAGCAATGGTTTTCTAAACAATGAAAATTCACAGCGTACATGTAAAATTAAAGTGAGCTGCAAGTCGTCATAACTCATCGAACCTTTAGTATAAACGCGCCCGATCTCACGTCGATGATGATGTACTGGGCAGAATTCACGGAAGATTCACGGTTTACCGATGAACCTCCGCAGCTTCGCCCACTCATCATCATTCACTCCGTGGATATGCTGTGATTTTTTAGTATCGTTTAATCCCTGTAGATGGGGCCAGCAACCGCCTATTTCACGGCTTTGGAGCTTTCACAGCTCCACCTATTTATATGTTGTTGAACATCTATCTATAGAAACGATGCTCTGCTGCGCCGGTATTGTTTTGATGCTACAGAATGTACATTTTGGAGGCACATGTCGGGGCCTATTGCCCCGTAAACGCGTGAATAACGTCGCTACACCGTGTGATGCTTCGACAAATAAAGACAGCAAGCCTAGCGTACAGTCTCCGGGTGAGAGCCCCTTTTCAGTATCCGTCTCTTCAAGTGAACGCCTTCTCGCTGGCCGAGCGAAACGTGCGAGTTCCGTCGTTCCGTTTCGCGAGGTTTTCATCACTACAGGTTTGTCTTCTTGATTTTATGGTCATATCGTTCGATATTAAGCTCAGCGGAACCGTTTCTTGTGATTACCAGTGCCGCATACTCATTATCAGTCGAGAATCGATGCACTCGCTAGGCCTAAATCTATTGCTCGCTTCACTGGCTTGGCGTCAGCCATCTTGATTTTGACGGGGGAGTAACGGTTTCTCCATTGAAAAGGGAGGAAAGTTCCTCCATTTGAAGACGAACATTGGAGGAGAGGTTGAGGAAAGGAAAAGGCGCAACTTCTGCAACCCTAATTGGGAGCACGGCTCAGCGCCTGTAGGGGAAAGGGGGAAAGGGAGATAAAGATGAGAAGAGGGAGGAGAAGGAGAGGAGGAATGCTGTCCATGACCGAGGACGCGGCGGGCGGCTACTATAGCCGGTTGGCCAGTCCAGTGTCCTCAAGGAAGCGAAGAACCGCCTTGAAAACCTGGGTGTGGTGCTTTGCAGGGAAGAGGAGGTCCCTCTGTGTAGCCGCGGGAATGCCCTGGCGACGGAGTGCGGCGAGCAAGGCAGCTCGTTGTGCTTGAAGCGCTGGGCACACACACAACAGGTGATCAATTGTTTCGTCTGCCCCACACGCACTGCACGCAGGTGACGAAGCTCTGCCGAGCCGATGACGTCGTGCCGCAGGCCAGGAGCAGCCGATGCGTAGACGCAGTAGAAGGGACCGCTCCCTCCTGGAGAGGCCCCTGTCAGGCAGCCGGGTCGGAGGTTCCAGCCTGGCCACACGTTCGTCGGGGTGGCAGCGTAGCAACAGCCGCCTCAAGGTCAGCCTCGAATAGTCTGAGGCGACCACAGCACGGCAGACAGCGACGGTAGAGTGGTGTGCCTCCTTCGCCAGTGCGTCTGCTTGCTCATTTCCCTGAATACCCACATGAGATGGGACCCAATGCAGGGAGACATCGACGCCACTGGCGAGGAGGGCATGCAGCTTGGTGACCAGCAGTTGAGTTCCGAAGCCCGCCCGTTCCGGTTTCGCGACGGCCTGCAGTGCGGCTCGTGAGTCGCAAGCGACAGCCACGGGACACATGGGGGGGTCTGCTGCCAGGAGATCCACGGCGAGGTGGAGAACGGCCGTCTCTGCGGCGGTAGAGCAGGCATCAAAGGGGAGACGACAGGAGGCCGTTCTACCAAGGGCTGGCATGACGCAGGCGGCCGTGGCGTAGCCTGTAGCTGGGAGTACGGAGCCATCCGTGTAGACAGTAAGCCTACCAGCCAGCTCTTCCTCTAGCTTGGAGGCGACTGCCTGCTGGAGAGCGCAGGTTGGTGAGCGACGCTTGGAGAGCCGACCTAGATCGGTAGTGACTGTCAATGGTTTCGCTGGAAAGCCGACCAACATCTCGGATG
Organism: Rhipicephalus sanguineus; assembly: GCF_013339695.2. Taxonomy (NCBI): domain Eukaryota; kingdom Metazoa; phylum Arthropoda; class Arachnida; order Ixodida; family Ixodidae; genus Rhipicephalus; species Rhipicephalus sanguineus. Next base: position 212,294,682 of record NC_051177.1, on the reverse strand, counting down.
GGCGCACTGCTACAGGTCTATCGAGAAGCTGTAGGACCTGTGCCTCCAGCCATGCCCCCTCCTCCGCCGACAGTAAGACGAACATTGGGGACGTCGCCGTTTCTCCCTTGAAGGAGAGAGGGCTTGATTGGCGCGTACGCGTGAAGTGTCGTTGTCTTTCTTGCTTTTCTTTTCTTCTTTTTTTGATTATTTTCTTTTCTATACTTGTACAATGTAATGTGCTTACGCTCCCCAACCACTTGGAGGCTATTCGCAAGGAGCGGGCGGAGATGCAAGGTGGGAAGCCGACCCATTAAGGGACACACTTCCCTCACGTGCGGCGGCACAGGCTCATCCCGCCCTCCGCGGCGACAATTTTGGGTGGCCCGGCACACGACACGAACCGGCAAACACGAGATCATAACCAGATGTGGACTTTCAACGACTTTAGGCCATACACAGTTTGCTTCTTCTTCTTTTTTTTTTCTTTTTTTTTCCTCGCCTCGTGTTTTCTGACCTCGTCGGTCTTGTTCTTTTCTTTTTCGTTTTCTTTGTCGTAATCTAGCTCCCCACTCTCTGAAATGTCCTTGAAGTCGAGAGGGACGCGGCAAGAAGCAAGTTCGAACTTCGACGTCAGTTTAACTCATCCCCTGACGAAGGGAGGACCCCTCCCG